>NC_056526.1:146820759-146885000 GCF_019175285.1 Sceloporus undulatus | reverse complement strand
AGGTGTTGGTAGTGGTGGCAGCAATAATGTTAATAATAGCGGTAGTCGTAATTTAAAAATAGAGGAAGAGGTTGTGTGTCTCTCTGTCTCTCTTCAAGGTTTGCATATTTCCATATTCTGTGCTAATACAGAATTCAATATTTGGGTAGAATAGAACTTTATGAGTATCCTGCTTAAAGATGTAAATCTCCAGTTTGTTGCCTGCAGAAAGACTTGAAAATGTGTGGCTAATTCCTGGTGAACTTTCAGTAGCAGTGGGTGGCGTTAAGTAGGATTTCCTGGAGTCAAGTCGTGTTCGTATATCAAGAAAAGTATTTATGAGACCACAAGGTTTGTCTTGGAAAAACGGCCTCGTTTCCTCCTTCATATGGTATTAATTTCTAAAAGCTGTGTCTTTGCGTGCGTGCGTGTGCGTACATGTATACAGATTTATTATCTTCTCCTATCTGAGCAATTTTGCCAAGTTACATGTGGTCAGTTTTGCTACCAAATACTAAACAGTCTCCTAAAATGCTTATTAAGTGGCTCTGTCATTGGACTAGTTATTCCTGAAATCGCTTGACGGCTGAGAAAAGGACAGCCTCGCAGTTCCAAAAAATTAAAATGATACTTTTTCTGAAAGAACATTTAAGCATAATTATGCCGTCGAGGTGTCATCCGTTAATAAGCTGTTAGCATTCTGCAAAATGTTGTTTTGCTTTGGGGTTTTTTAGGGTTCTTATGGTCCGCAGGCCCATGCCAGTTTCCTTCATTGTTCTTTAGGAATCCCATCTTCAAAAAAGTGAAGGAGTGAGAGGATCAAGATTTGATATGGGGAAACAGTGGAGGGGTATGAAGAATTCAAGCAGACAATTGGCTGGCCGCCCAGTTTTGCATATGACTGAACCTTACATACTCCTATTTCCAAGGCAAACGTTCCCCCCTCCCAAAAAACCCCCAAAATACCACATAGACATACTCTGTCTAATGCAATTGCCATAATGTCAAGTTTGATGAGCCTCAGGCAAGTAAGAAAGCAAAAACCCTGGAAAAATAAGAGATTAGAAAGTTTCATCTCTTTGTGTGAGAAAACTGTTGAAAGATTATTCAGAGAGTTTCATAGACTGAACAGTCTTTGAGTACTATCTCAAGTAGCAAATTAACACAAATGATGAATTGATACATTTTAAATGTCCTTTTAATTCTCTTGATAGCTATTATGTTAACTATTTCTATTAATGTTGAGCTTTTACCTGCATCTGTTTTGATTTTTTGTTAGCCACTTTGAAGTCTAGGAAAGGTAAGTAAATATTACTACTACTATTACTAATGGACGCTTTGTATTTTTCCTCCCTCTTTACCTACAGTGCATTTTTCACGAGAACCTGGCTGGCTTGAAGGAACCCTAAATGGGAAGAGAGGCCTCATTCCTCAAAATTATGTCCAGTTTCTTTAGTTCTCTGCCTTGAGTGCCTGAAAGGTGTACATGGTATCCATGGATTTCTTTCCCTTCTCTTCTCTTTTCTTTCTTTTTTTGACGCAGTTGCCACTCTTGGCTTCAGATACTTTTAATGATTGAGGAGCTTGACAGTGAATTGAAGAGCTTCATCTGTGTAAGGACTTAACATTTTGCCAAATAGGAATTATACAGTTGTGATTTCCATAATTTTATATTGGAGGAGGAATTGGTTTAATTTTATAAATTAGTATTTTGTTTGTAAAGAGCAATAATTATATATATATGTACATATGTATGTATCTGTGTACGTATGTTTGTAAAATAACCAGATTCTTAAATCGAATGATTGATTTATCAACCACCTATCAGTTAAAGGAAGATTACAAAAAGTGTTCTTTTTGTCCTTCTGTTCTTAACATTTGAGAAGTTTGAAAGAGTTTATTATGCCAAACCCACATGACAAATGCTGAAGACCCAAACTGTTCAGAAAAAGCCCTGTATATTGAGAACTCTTTAACCATTTAATCTGACGCCTGTGTGATGGTTCCAGGGATCATCTCTTGACATCCATAGGAAGAAAGGAGAAAGTCTACCTTTCAATTATCCACAGTATGCAAAAGATTTAATACAAGTAGTACTTTTAAAAAGTAAAGATACATGTCTGATTGAACTTCACAAAATTTCTGCCTTTTGCTGAATGGGAACAGAGCTGAAATGGTCTGTAGTTCCGATCGAGGCACTAAAGTTAGGGTAAAAATTATTGTGCAAGCAGCTGCACTTTGAGGTTGTATGCATATGATTTTGTGCAGCCAGTTGTTCCACAGGCACATGTGCAGCCTTTTCACTTACTTTTTTCTTGGTGGGGAACTTATTGACTCTTCCACAGTAGATGAGCTCGAGGCCATCCTGCATTGCCTCTCTGTAACAGGCCAAGCAGTGGCAGGGTATAACTATACTACCGATATTGATGCTATGCTAAAAGTGTATATAAACTTCTGTCTAATGCACTGTGGTTATTACCTTTACTGTTTATGATAATTTGGCCCAAACTAGATAATATGACTTTGCTTGTATTCTCTTCCAAACATTTCTATTTTTCAGCCAAGAGTCCCATGGCCAAAATGGAGCAGTTTGATGGAGTGGGGCTACTTTTCATTCAGCTGATTTAAAAATCTTTCCAACCCTTTTTTCCACCAACAAGGGATGGGGAGAGATATTGGTATCCTTATTTTCCTATCCCTTTTGGAAAGTAGCTTGTGACTGAGTGGGGATGATTTCTAGGCAGAAACCAAGAGGGAACTGTTTAATCTGCACCTCAACTATTTTAACCATTTATGAAATTTGGAGAGATACACTTGAGTGCATGTCATATCTAGTTTGGACCTGTTATTCACATAACTTTGTGACTGATCCAGGGTTTTGTTATACACTCCTTATTTTCAAACAATCAGAAGGGTGGAAAGAGTATCAAATGCTAGTTTGAAATCACAGCAATACTAGAAAAGCTTAGCACCCAATTTGTATATATTATCTATCTGCTCTGTCAAGTCATTCAAATACGACACTTTTTAAAATGGAATTTCTAAACATTGGATTTTCAGGGGAGGAGGTGGTATTTAACAGAGATAGCAGAACCACGGAAACAGAAGTACTGAAACAGAAAACTAGTTTATGTGCATTACGTGATTTTTTTTGTCCCTCAGTCACTAAGTGCTCAATGACTCTTAACCAAAACTATGAACTCTCTGCTGAGAAGTGTTGAGTCTCAATTGGCAGTGAGTGAAGTCAGCAACGGTTGATCCACATCTGCATAGTGTTCCTTGAGAGCAGAATCTGTAAGCCAGTCCTAAAATCATTCTCATGTTGGAGGCAACTGAGCAGCATTTACATTATATGGGCCCAGTGAAATCAGCTGGGCTGTTTAATTTGATGTCTTCTCAATGGAAAGAAAGGAAAGGGTTTTAAAACAAAACCCATAATTTTTCACTTTATTTATAGTTACACGGCACTATAAAATATTTTAAGCCAACAAAATATTTTTAAAAACTTGTCCTTGTCCATTAATCTCTGCTTATGCTAGTGACTTGGACTGGACAAAGAAATGGTTCAAATGGGTGCTCATGTTCTGGTTGTTGTTGTTGCCATCTGTTTCTTCCTTCCCCATTTCTCTGAAATAATGTACATATAGAACCTGTTTTTGCTCAAACTGCCATGTGTACATCCCTGGATGTATGCATTTCTCCCCGGAACATATGTGATGATGTAGCAAAGGAAGCCAAGAGCAGGCATTTCCTTCAACTCTTGTACAGCAAGATCTATCTCAGGTTATTTGGTGTATAGAATTCCAGCAGTGTTCTCTGAAGGCCATGGCTCTTTAAGGGAGAGTTTCCCCCAAGAGACATTGGATTACAAACTTATTTTCAGCCTGCAGAAGGGTCCCACACTCCTTCCTCCCATGAAACAATGGACAAATGGAGGTCACCAGACAGGCTTGAAGAGTGCAGCTTTCTTCTCAACAGAAGCAGATGATCATTATACCCATCTTGTTCTTGCTGTTAGCTGTATCCTCGAGAGATGAGACTTGAGCTACTACATCAAAGTCCATACCTGGTTCATATAGTCTGTATATTTGCCTCACTTTTTATCTAACGAGTCAGAGAATTTTTGATGAACAAATTTAAGCAAATGTTAGTCTGTTTTAAGATTTGCATTTAATGTTAAATAAAAAGACAGTAAACCTTTTAATGGTACAAGCTCTTTTCTGCTTTTAAAAAAAAGGCAGCTTTGTCTTTCTATCTTTTAAAAAAATGATTGAAAAACATGTTACAGTTAACAATACTTTTAGGTTATTTTCTTTAATGAGAAGGTTTAGCTGACAATCATTGTCTGTTCTTTTGCCCAGAACTATAAGGCCCTCGGAGTGTACACAAATTATTTCCAGATGGTGCAGTTGTGATCCAAAGTAGTGCTATTTCCCTAGTCCAGCTGGAACCCACCCAGGCTGTGGGGCATTAATATAGTTCTTTGTGTCTGAGGCTATAATCTTTGCCAGATAGCTTTAAGGTGATTCTACTTGGGAGATCATCAAGCTGTTTGGAAATGTGACCAAAAACAGCACAGATGCCTGTGGAATAATGTAATGGAAATCAGGTTGTCTCCTTTTCCAACTATTCCACTGGAGGAAAGAGACAGACACACAATATAGATATAAGGCATTAAACTCATCCACCCCAGAAGTAAAATGATGGTGTGGTGGAGAGGTAGAATTGTGCCCACTTGGCCTTCCCAGAACATTCAGTGCAAATGTGAAAAGAGCTACACGGGCCTAGATTCTGCCACAAAAAAACAAAACAAAACAAAAACAAAAAACAAAACAACATGGTCATACATCTTTTTGCATAAAAACACTGAGATAGAGGCAGCAATTGCATGAATAATATGAGGCAAGACTGTGTTGAGGCTCCTACTCTTGCTTTGTCCTCAAATAGCTTTTTTGCCTTCCTCACCAATAGAACTAGGTGCCATTCAGCCAAATGCTAAAAATGCACTAACAACCAGTTCCCTTTTTCTCTTGCTGCTCCCTACACTGCTAGGGCAATGCTAAGACAACATTCCCTTTCTAGCATAATGGTGTTTCTCCAGCATAGAAAGGACATCTGCTGTAGTGATTCCCAGACTGCCATCCTAAGACTTTTCATTGGTGGGGGGGAGAGCTGTTTGGCTTTCAATAGTGAGTCTTTTATGGGGATGTACACAATTACAGAGTGGCTGGAATCCTGTTAGTAGTTAGACCCATTCATTCAGTTGTTTAATGATGATTTAATTGGTTTATGTAGGAGTAGCAACAGAATTCAGACCAGTTTGTGTTGCTGTGTATCCACTGGGATGCTTTGGGCATCTTGCAGTTGCAGTTCTATTACCTTTCCTATCACAATAATGTGAATTTTCCTGATTATAATCAGGATTCCTCTAAACTTGTATGGTGTAGCTTTGACATCACATGGAACAATTCCATGAGGTCTGTTGCCTTTTTCTGGAATCGGTGATGCTCACACCAAAACTCATTTCGTATCAAGGTGAAGAACCTCTTCATCACCATCACCATTATAAAGTCAAGACACATAAGCTTCCTTACATATGATGATGATCAGGTATTGATTGGTCATCATTCTGAAAAAAGACAGTCCTGTCTTTTTTCTTTAGTATTCTGAATACACATTATATTAATTTTTATATTATTATATTAATTTGTTATCTCAAAAGTAGAGAGTTACTGTGTTTGATAGTTGCATATTAATGGTGTCTCCATTCTATTTTTATGGACTTGATTCAGTGACTCCTCAGTGCCTTCACAGTGTTAAAGAATATGAACACTTTTCAAAAGGCAGACCTATAGTAAGTATTCAGCTGTATTTGCATCCTAAAACTTTCCCAACCCCAACCTATCTTGAGATGCATGTCATTTTCCACAAGTAAAGCTTGTCAAAGCAGCTATTTTTGGATTCAATGGCCATCTGGTGCTAAAGTGAAAACGCAGCATTTAACAATGGAATCCTATACATGGTTGTTAAGAAATAAGTGCCACTCAGTTTAGTGGCATTTATGTCCAGGTAAGTTGATACATCATTGCAACCCTGGTGCTAGATATTTGTTACAATGAGGCAGTAAATGTTGGATTTCCTCTTCTACATTTGAGTCAAATGTCTTGTACACAGGAGCTGAATGAAACAATTTTATCATCAAAACACTGCTTACTACAACACAAAAATTCAGAAGTGTAGGGAATATAGCCATTATGTAAAACTCCCATCACATGCCCAATGCATTCCAGTCAAGGGCATCTTTCCAAAGAAACAGATGCAGCCTCAAATCCATACAGCTAATACAGGTATCAAGGAATAGTGAATACCTCTAATCACACCGTTTTAATTTGTGTATATTTGTATCGTTTATAAAAAATACTGTATGTAAAGAAATTAACATAAAGGCCAAACAGTAATTTTCTATTTATTCAAAAAGTTAAACATACAGAAGCAAGCCCCTAATTATTAATGCATCTTTATGCATAGTTGTTGCTGTTTTACACCGTAGGGCTGGCTGCTTTTTATTTTTCATCCAATAATATAGGACCTGTCCTGTACAAATCCCTGGTGAAATGTGCTTTTCACCTCCACAGATTCCTGAAACATTCCTCTGAGAATCCTGGCATTATAACCGTTGCCTATCCATCTACCAGATGAAACTGGATCCACCCTTTCCCTCTCCCTCCCTCAAAAATGTCACATTTTGAATAGACATTTAAAAGTGCATTAAATTCATAAATGTTTTTAAAAGTCAGTGAAAATACCACCCTGTGAATTAGATTTTTGCATTATTGATTATAAAGTATATTTTATTAAGATTTTGATATTGCAAGCTTTTAGTCCTTTTTCAGTTTTGTTCTGTGCAACAAACTGGTTACACACTGCAATGCAATATTAACTCTTGAAATACCCACTGCAGTAAATTAAAACTATTTTACATTTTTAAAACTTATGGATACAATGTTTTTGCTGTATATCTTCATTCAGTCATTGCCACAAAATCGTTACACTCAATCAACACAATTTATCATTTTGACATTTTGACGTTTTATCTTATTTTGCAGGAGACAGATGCCGATTTCATTCTAAAGTACAGTGTACTCCTGGTACTTTTTTCCATTCAAATTTCATGTTAATGATTTCTAAGCAACAATCAATGGTTTCATAAACAGGTGATTAAAGGAAAGGATTTATTATAATCTGCTTACAATTGTTTGCAAAGACAGACATATATTTTGCATAAAGATATAAATTGTTTTTAAAACTAATTTAGTGTTTTACGTATGACATTTCTGTGAATTATGAATTGTACCAAACCAAGATTAAATGCAATAAGGTACAAAAATAAGAGCAATCAGACAACACTGTGAATTGGGACAGACATCTAACAGTGGATATCTTCTTTTAAAAAAAGAATATGGCTTTAATATTTTAATCAGGCAAAGTTACTTAGAGATAGAAAAAAATTGTAACTTTGTTAATAAAAAAAGCAGCCGCATACTGCATTTACCACAAACCTGGACAATTTGAAATTCCAATTTCAGTATTTTTTAAAAGCAAATGAAATAAGAGATCTGTAACCACTTTGTAACTATAAACAACCACTCTGCATGCTGTGTATTTCCCCCCACTTTGGAAGTTCAGCTTTCATATTGCTGTGCAGATCAAAGGAGCTAATGTTTTCATTAGATTTCCAAAACTAAATAATAGGTTGGATCAAAACTAAGTGGAAATCGATGAGACAAAAGAGCCATGACTTAAGTTCCACTGGTTTCAGCGCAGACTGTGTTCAACTCGGTTTGTCAGAATCCCACAGAATGTATGCTGATGTAACTTTATATATTGATTCTTTTTAAATATATCCTTATGCAGACTTTCCATTCTATAAGATCTGTCAGTTTAAAAGACAAGTGGTAATGTTTTTAAATCTAGTTTTGGAGATGGAAACGCACATTCACATTTAAGAAACTTGGATGTTTTGTGATTTTGAAGAACTAAACATAAGATCCAAATAACCTGTTCCATGAGTCTCCACAGTGCACAGAAAACCGCTTTGGAAATGGAATATTCTTCCAAAAGCACTTATGATATGTCATGGGGATCTTGTTTTGGGCTGAGAGAGGGTTGACCTCCACTAGGCACAGCCAAATTTTTGGCATAACTAGTATCTGAATCCCAACTTTGGTTTTCATGATTTATCAATTTTTTAAAGGAATATGCAAACTTTACACCTTTACTCAGCTTTAGACAAACATAACTCTTGACAATGGTTTTCTTTATATCTGTGTTTAATATTTCAATGGTCATAGGGATTTTTTTTATAATGTATGCTCCAATGTTCAAATTATTTATACAATATATAATAATTATGCTATTCCCGGGAAAGCTACCTCCTTATAACCTTATTTTATATGACACCTTTGAAAGAAATCCATATTTCAAGGCTCATGTCAGTATTGTTGATTTCTAAAAGTGTTACACTATTAAAGTTCTTTGGCTAACTAATCAAGAAGGCAGTCCAAAGCATAGTTACATGGACATTATGTTAAAATCAATAGAACAGAGTTTTATACAAATTTGTCTCTCCAGGTTTGTCTTCTCTTCTTTATTATATAGTTGCAAATTTGCTTAGCTGTTTTCCCAAACTTTCACATTGGATCTGCAAAGAGTTCTCATAGCACCTATGACACTAACTGTCCATAAGCTTTTGTAGACTTGGTCTACTTCTTCAGATGCCAAGTCTATGGCAATTTATTTCACATAGTCTCAAAAGTGCTACAAGTTTCCTTTGGATTCTGATATTCCAGACTAACATGGCTATATCTCTGAATTCTTCCACATTCAGATTCATAGTCCACTTATATAGTTCACTCTTTTGGAGCTTACATACATTCCAGATTAAAAAGGGGAGGCACAATATTTTTAGCATTCTCAGTTAACCAAAAGTTAGGTGCACCAAAAGTTGCAGGAAAATCAAGAAGTGCAATCCCATATACTCAGAAGTAGGACCCATCAAGTTCAGTTAGACTTACTCCAAGTACAGTGTATCTGGGATTTTAGCTTATATGTACTGGACCATAGCCTATGAATTAAACAAGTTGACAGACAGAATTTCACTTCATTTTGGGGCTGACACATCTTTCAGGAGACTCTGAGCACAATTCACCAGAAAGTTGTCTGGAGCAAGCTCCATTGAAATAAATGGACAGCTATATGCTTTCACAGCTTTGTTTACTCCAGTGAGATTTCTGCAGGACAACATCTTGGTGGATTATGCGCTTTGTAATTTATCTTGGTAGATGAAATGTGCATAAAGCTACAGACACAGCTAGAGTCATGGACAGAGCTTAGAAAAGTTATCTTTTTTCAAGTTCTGAGGCATAAAACAGAACTCAGTGTGCTAAAATCATAAAAGCAACAGACAAACAGAAAGAAGAATGTACATGGATGGAAATGGACAGAAAAGGAGAAATTCAACTGAAAATGGTTATGGGTGGTTATTTACAACAGACGCTGTCAGGTTGGTAAATTAGATATGATACTAAAAAGGCACAGCTTTCCCTTTCTTAAATACACTGTAAACAGTTCATTATGCATGCAGAACAATTCACTTTACAAAAAATGAAATTACTTTGTGTTTAGACAAAAAGAGTAATTAAATAGTCTCCAGCAAAATAGAATTCTTCCAAAAATACTCTTCCCCAGTCATCCTAGTAACCATTAAAGATTTTTAGGTCTCATTTACAAAAGTTCCTTACACCATTTTTTTCAGGTCCTTCAATTTATACATACAGCAATGTACAGTACAGCAAAAGACTGCAAAAAATTATTGGTAAAGCCAGCACAATATATACTATAAATTGAAATTGAGGCATTTGTTTTAACATCTTATCCTTTCAAGTTAAATAATAAATGAACACTTAACACAGTGTAGATCATCTATGATGGATAAAATGGGACAACAAATGCCTCAGGTGAATATACCAAGATTATTCCACACCAAATGCTCCATTATATTTTACACATCCAGGGATCTGTGTGTGTATGTGTGTATGTATAGTCCAAGAATTAATGCCCCATATTGACTTTGTTTTATGTGCAAACCAATGGTAAGCTTTTAAAAAGTTCATATTAGTCCTTGAACCCTTTGAAAACAAGCAAACAATACCAGAAACTACATGGCATATTTAAAATGTTCATTTCTTAAAATATCAAAATCAAAGAGTTATTTGACTAGATATGGCTTTTCATCCAGAGGAACAGGAACATTTTTCCCTACATGTTGGGGGTTTCTGGGTGATGGTTCTCAAAACATCTTTATGACTTTGTCTCACCAAGTTCAGATAAGATGTCCCTCTGTCCTCCAAACCCTTCCTATGGTTTTTAGACCATTCAAATTGTTGTACAATTTTGTATAGCATATTTTGAACATGGTTCCTTGGGTCCTTCAAGGGTGTGGAATAGCACAGGGAAACTTAAGGCAAAGTTTTTCTTTCTTTCTTCCAATAAGACATTTTCTGTCACTTTCTGTGGAAGTAGAGGGGCTTGGCATTCCCAGATTCCACTTTGGGCAACTGGTCGCTGATGATTTCTACCAACATAGCTGGAAACTCCACTTTCAGAGCTTGTGACTCTCGGAAGGTGTAGAAACAGAATTCCAACAAATCGCTAACAAGCTGAAATGCAACAGAAGAAACAGTCATTATCAAACATTGTAGAAAGCATAGCAACAAACAGAAGAAAAGTATTTCTGTATTCCATTGATAGCTGGGTTTCAGCAGGATTCACTCTAGCTCCCATAAAACAAATATTATATAGGGTTTTACACCCAACTCCTTTCCAGGCAAGCATTCTCTGAGAGGTCAGCCACCGATGGTGGAAAAACGTCAGGAAGAAACTCTTCGACAAACACGCCACCGACCCCAAAAACCCCCCCCCCCCCCCAAAAAAAAAAACTATGGATGCCAGCCAGGAAAGCCTTCAACTCCACAAAACAAATATTGGTTGTGACTAGATAAAGCTAGGCAAAACTTTCAAATTACAGTGGACCGTTCACATTCTAAAGAGCCCTTCTCCCAAACATGGCAAATAACACCATCTGTATCTACTCAGCACTTTTTATAGTTCAAATTAGGAACATTTCAGTGTCCAGTAGGACATTTAGACCAATGAAATTATAATGATTACTCCAGTATTAATATTTCTTAGATGAATCATTCCAATATTACAACCCAAGTCCCCAAAAACAGAGCATGGATGATTTAAGCCAGGAGTGGGGTTTGTGTGGTCCTTCATGGCCCTAGTGGTCTCTTCCAACTCTACGATTCTATGATTCAAATTATATTGAACTACCTGTCCAGTTATCTCTAACTGCTGGTTAGACCTAATGGGAGTCTGTACTCTAGCAGTTTGTGACATTTGCAGTCCACATTATTCCTCACACCTGGTTCAAATTCCAAAGATAATATTTTCTGTATTACTTTGACTTGTATATATTACAATGCGCACATGCAATCCATACATACACATATACAAATATGAACTACTTACTTTTGGCAAAATATTTCCCTGTGCTCATTTTCTTAATGATTCACACCAAAAAAGTAAGCAGATGTTCAAAGAAGTGTGTGTAATCTAAAAGTATACAATTTCACTTAGAAACACAAATGTTATGAATGTACTCCTAATTTGTCGGCACTTTTCCATCAGTTAACTGCCACTGAAGTTGCTGCTGCAACCCAGAGTAAGAGAAAATGTTTGGTCTCCCAATTAATTAAGTGAGAAAAGCATTTAGAAAAGCTTCTCTTCACATTGACATGATGCGCCTCCTTTCCCCAATCCCACTGGGAAATACAACACACAGCAGGGATGCCTGACCACAATGTAGATTTAATACAAAGGCCTCTCATCTTTCTAAAACTAATAAAGATAACCAAAAGTAATTTCACATTAAAACGTAATTTGTCTTCAAAAATCTTTTACACAAAGCACTTTCCTAATAAGACCAATCATAAAACCACAACATCAATAAAGTGGACCAGCAATAATAGTTTCACTGGATGCAGTGAAAACTAGGAAAGCATGGAAGGTTTGGATACAGACTAAGCCATGTACAACTAACTCTAAGAGGATCAGACCTCTGTGACCCTTCCTCCCTATGGTAGCCTCTTTAGCATTTCAAAGAATGCCTAAAATGCAAATAATGTTCTAGACTACAGTATGCAGAACACAGGAGGAGACTCAATATCAGGCAAAGGCATTTTCTATGAATACAGTTTGATGTACCTTTTATGGTGGGGGGATGCTTTGAGGAAAAGAGAAGAAGACTGCCCAGAGCATTCTGCCTAAATCAACCCAGGGCTTTTTGTTAGCCATGTAAATGAACAGAGATGGGACTGATAAGCCTCACATCTTGACTTTTGTGCTTTCCAAAGTATTTTCTTTAAATGATCTGAACTCAATCACTTTTTGTTTAAGTGACTGAAACTGTACATCATTAATATTTCTTATCTGTCAGGAATTAAACATGTACTTATCCAAAACCTTATTCAGGAATACAAGCAAAAAGATTTATTTTAAATTTTAAAAAACCCTGTGTAGTAAGTAACCGCACACTTTCCATAATCCAAAGGAGTGTGAACATGAGAAGACAGGAATAGGCTAGGAATAGGAGTATCATCTGCTACATAGCCACAGTATGGTCTTAGCTGAATGTTTGTGCATTTTTGATATTTCCAAAAATGTTAGTCCTATCTTAAATAGTTTAAGCACATCTTTTTAATGTGGGGGAAAAAAAAACCAAACCTTTCTCGGAAGAAAGCTATTTTAAAAAAAGATCTCCAAAAGTTAGATACAAGCTGGTTAACTATTCACCATGCACCTTTCCAGCAAGGTGAAGCTTAAAAACAGAGGAGAGGACTGTGATACAAAAATTTAACGAGTGTCACACTGTATTGTGAGAAGCTCCTCTCATCAGGTGCACTTTCAGGATGTTGTACCTTTTTATTTCAAAAGCGATCAGTCTTTTTATGTTCGTTCTCCACTGCTACAGGAACAGAATAGGCTTATGAGTAATTGTCTACTTTGCTTGACATTTCTCTGCATGAGAAGCTTGATTCTCAATAGCACCTCCTTTTCCTGAACAAGGGCTTTAGAACACTGATAAGAAAGAGTGCAGAAGCACAAAGCTGAAAAGAAAAAAATGGAGGTTTCTGCAAAGGATGGCCATGAAATTTCAAAAGACTGTTCTCTGATCCATAAGACCCCACCAAACTGTGTTTCCAGTGACCGCTATACAAAGAGCCATGCTGTACAAGTCCAGAGCTGTTTCCACTGCACTTAGTGCTATGGAGATCAGCTCTGCTTTGAATGCATCAATATATTGTTGTAGGTATAAACAAAAGTTAAAGGTTTTCAATATTGTAGAAATAAGTTATTTAATTATTTATTGGATTGATGTTTTACCAAAGAGGGTATTCAAAGCACCCCACAGCGAGAACAAATTATGATTTCCAGTTAAAACCCAATTAGGAAGCACAACTATGAACAAAATTTATAAGTAGCTCTCAGTAAAAAGCACAAGTAAAAATAATTTCACATACTGAAACAATGAAACTAAAACTTAGATAACATGCATCAAAGACAGGATAGCAACCACTCAGTAACTCATTCCCCAGCAACTAATTATCTGTGAAAAGTTTGTCCAAATTAAAAAGTGTTTGCCTTTCAGCAAGGAACATCAGGACCTGGGTGCAACCACACAAAGCCTTTTCCAGGTGTGCATCTTGAGCATGACAGACCCAAGAGAAGGGCCTCCATTCCAGACTCTCTATAGGGGAACACAGTCTACTAATCTGCCCAAAATGCTACACCAGAGAAGAAATTACACTTGAAAGCTCTTCACTTTTATTCAGATGTCAAGTTCATGTATTTGCATACATCGGGTCTTAATTCTAGAACATTCTGGACCTTAGTTACCAAGCCAAGGGTCAAGCAATCTATACAACAGTGCTGGCATTCCATTCCCAGAAGGACAAAAGAACCTCAAAGATGGATCTAGGATCCATCTCTTGCTAGTTCTGGGACACACACCAGCTATATACAGTTGACCCTACATATCTATGGATTCGGTATACACGAATTCAAGGATCCACAGCTTGAAAATATTGAAAAAAATATAAATTCCAAAAAGCAAATCTTGATTTTACCATTTTATATAAGGGACACCATATTATTATGCCACTGTATTTAATGGGACTTGAGCATCCATGGATTTTGGTATCCATAGCAGGTCCAAACCCCAGTAGATACCAAGGGACTACTATACAGTTTTTAAGATGTGCAATAAAATAAAATATAAAAGAAAGTCAGTTTTGGATAGACGATGTATACAAGTCAGTAATCTGCCTAGAGTATCAGCCATCACATACCTATCTGATTTTTGATTGGATAGTTGATGTTGTTCTTTTTCATTGTTGCCTGCTTATTTTAACCAATTCTATTTTATATTACTACCTATTGTTTTATACGTATTTTGTAGGTCGTACGCCATTGGCAGATTTCATTTTTATTGATTTGATCATTTGCATGTACAGTGCTGTGTACATTTACAGCACTATAAAATAAACTATAATAATAATATTAATAATAATATTCTCTGCATTTTACTTGAGTCTCATATGCCATTTCTGGAATAAATATGCACCTCTTGCAAATAGGTTTTAATCTAATCACTGTCTGATACCATTAATAAAACTGCATTGATTATATTGTTGTTTTGTTGCTTTATTAATTGTTTGAATGATTATACAGCACATTATGTTCTGCAGTAAAGACCAAGAGGGTGGAATATAAACTGAATGTAAATAGTCAGCATGGCATAGTTAAACGGCAGTGGCTACCACACAAAACCCAACTGGGATAACAGGTTCCCTTAGCTGGGCAAGTGTAGCTCTCTAGATGTTTTTGAACTACAAATCTCACAATCCCTTATGATTGTGTCCAAGGCCAAAAACATCTGGAGAGCCACAGTTGTCCACCACTGTTTTAAGAAAATGAAGGAATATTTTATTAATGCATGGTAAGCCATAACAGCAAGCAACAAACATGATATCTAATAGCTATAATTGCTATGTTTTTTGAGAATTTTGCATAAAGCATATTCTGTTGACAGATGAGTAAGTTCTGTAAACATGAAACCAGACTCCTTGAACTGCAGCAAGTGATTTGAGAATCATGCCAAATGCATAGTTCCCAATGTTTGAAATCGCAGAATAATCAACAACATCCAGGAAATTAAAAATGCATATCTAGCGGTGGTTATGTAATTCACACTACTGCACGTATTGACAGTGTAAGGTCATGAGTTTGAGGATGGCTTCTCCACTGAGATTTCCTGATTCATGTGGGCTGTTAAACAGAATGTGTGTTATTTTAAACCTTGCTATGGGACAGAGATAAAGGCTAATGCTGACCTTTTAAAAAGCAGAGTGTGCTGTTTGCTGAACAGATTATGAAAATAGGTTTTTAATCTTATCCAATGTCAAACAGATGTGATTTTAAAATTTCAAATCTAAGCAGGTATAAAACATATTTCTGCTCTAAGCTACCTACTAGTAAAATTCACTCTTAAGCCACCAAATGCATGGAGTTCCTTTCTACATTCTAAACAAGTAAGCCAATGCCAGCAGGCCATCGATAGAGAAGTGGGCAATGGAAGGCATAAATAGACTTTAATCCTGCATATAAAAAAGGCCCTTGGTATCTCCTGGGGCTTGGTTCCAGCATCCCCCGTGGATACCCAAAACCATGGATGCTCAAGTCCCATTAATTACAATGGCATAGTAAAACAGTGCCTCTTATTTTAATGGCAAAATCAAGTTTTGCTTTTTGGAATTTATATATTTTTAAAATATTTCCAAGCGTATGCTTGAATCTTTGGATAAAAAAATCTATAAATATGCAGGGCTCACTATACTTTTAAGAGATATGGTTGAGGCCCCTGTCCAAATGCCTCCCTTAGTAGAAGGAAGCTACATAAGCAGTATGGAGAGCTAATTTTACATAGTGGCACCCCAATTCTTAAAAGGTCCTCCCCAAAGTCACAGCATTAGGACCAATGTGGAAAGAATGCACACTAGAGCACTGACTAGTAAAGTGTTTACAGAGATTTCCATGGATTGGGATCATCTGGTCACAGTCATTCATTACTTCTTTGCAAATTTCAGCCTTGGGCATGGCTCAGAGTGTGCAGCAAATACAAAATGCAGTACTTAGGCTTTTCTATTGTATGAGCATAAACCCTGGGCGGTGTAGTTCAGCCAACTAGGAAATTTAAGGTGTGATTCTTTAATTTTTATGGTCCTAACAAGCTCAGGACCTCTGTGTTCAGTGGGAGAGGCCCTGCTTACCACCCGCAGTTCTCTATTCTACCTATATGGAAATATGGCCTGAGCAAGATCAGGCAGGCCCCCAATGGAGGGGTTGTGGGCTGCCAATGGTTGCTCTACAGATTTTTCAATCCCTTAACTAGCCAGTTATCTCTAGTAATTTAGTGGGTTTAATGAAATGCTATTTTATCATTGTTTTTATTATTTTAACTGTTTTTTGTTTTGTTTTCAAAACTGGTATTAAAAGATAGTTTGCAATTTTTAAAACATGAAAAAATAGTATAGAAATATTTTAAATAAGTAATTCAATAATGATGGAGTCATGGCTGGTCCTCCAACATGGTTTAGCCGTTTGAGCATTGGACTATGACTCTAGAGACCAGAGTTCAAATCTCTGCTGGGCCATAAAAACCTACTGGATGACCTTGGGCAAGTCACAATTTGTCAGCCTCAGAGAATGGCAATTGCAAACCCCTGCTGAAGAAACTTGCCAAGAAAACCCTGTGATAGGGTTGCCATAAGTCAGAAATGACTTGAAGGAAACAACACAACACACAAAGGACTTGAAATCTGAGCTTCTCCTCATTGCAGTGAGAAAGTGCTCTGTTCTCATAGTTTCCACCCAAATTTCTTATGCTTCTCTAGGTTGAAGTGTTTACAGATACAGTATGAAGACCATTTATTTCCATTTTATATGGGGAAAAATTGTAACTCTTCCTAATACTGTACAGGTTAAAACGGGATTTTCAAAAGTTTTCTGTATGTCACTTAAATCATAAAACACAAAGATTCACCCCAAAAAGAATTGTACTTTTGTAGCTATTAGCAGCTGTAGAGAAATGGTAGAGAAAATACTGTACTATGAAATCCTTCCATGATGGTTTTCAACCATGTAATGTTTAATTAATAATTCTCTTTATTTCCATTTATACCAATTAAAACAATTATTGCGCAAAGACTAACTACAACATTTTGACTTCCTATTATTATTATTATTATTATTATTATTATTATTATTATTATTATTTCCTGTTCTTTTCCCAGAACTGGGACTCAGAGCGACTTCATAATATTAAAAGAATGTTACAATACAACAATTAAACCAAAGCAGAGCTTGAAAAAGTCACTTTGGACTACAAGTGCCAAAATTACTCTGTCTATATGGCTTATGGCTGGGAGATTTTGGGAGTTGTAGTCTAAGCAAATAGCCCCCTTCACCCAAATTGTTTCTCAAGCTCTGAGCCAAAGTACTTAGATATAGAATTATTTAAGAACCAACCCCCCCCAAATCTGCTCTGCCAGGGGGGGAAAAACTATTTCGTACAGGTTACGTGCCAGTTGCTGCCCCAGCACAGCACTGTGTTATAATGCTGCTAATCTGCTGGCACTGCAGTGAGGTACTGTACTAGTAGTGCAAATGTGGAGAATTGAGATATTAGCCCCACTGAGTTTATGGGCCCTAAATCAGCTTTAATCTGGCTACATCAGTACTGTGACCTCTGCATGTCTGAATTCAAGCTGCTCAGTAATTGCTTTGTTTTGTTTTCAGTGCTGAGGGGATCTGTAAATAAATTTGCTGATGTTTTCAGATTCTAATTTGCTTACCTTTATCTTTTAGGGAATATTTTCCTCATCTTGGCACTTTTCTTCATTCACATATGTTCACCATGTGGTAGAAAATTAGCTAAAACCACCCAGTAATATAAAACAATTCTCTTAAATTATCATTCTTAGTAATATGCTTTTTTGTTCAAAATATTTTATTCCACTTTTCCACAATTCAGTCTCTAAGATGACTTGTTACTTATCGACTTTTAGGCTGTTCTAGACAACAAAAACCTCCCCATTTCAGGGAACTGTTGGTACTCTGTAACTTTATGCTCTGGGAGAGAAGTACTGCTGAAGCATTTGGATAAGAAAGATGGTAGAATCCTCCCTGAGGTCTCTTTCTCTTTCCAAAATCAGAATTAATTCAAAATAATGGCTGGAATCCCATATGCCCTTTCACGCAATGTAAATTTGCATGCACTTAACTAAGTAGCAAGACACAAAGCAATCCAGTTACTCAATGCAAAAATGCACAACCAAAGTGCATGCAGGGCCCAATTTACACCAGAACCCTCTCATCTTGTCTCATTGCACATCAGTCCCTTTGCCAGCTCTCCTACATATTTACAAAGAAGCAGCCCTCTGCACGTTCACAATTATATTTTCCACAGAATGCAAGTACATTTATGAGCATGCAACACCCCAACAGGATTACAGCCAATAATTTCAATTTTGGAATTAACCCCCTTCCTGCCACATTAGGTTTCCACATGCCCAAAGATTCTGAAGTGAAGCTACTTTCAAACCAACAATCTTTCATATTCATTTTAAACTGGTGGATACCTATAGTATTTCCCTTCCAGACTTCTTAATATGCTCTCATTTGAGCCCATGTGAGTGGGTAGCATATGGAAAGCTGTCTGTAGGTGTGTACACCAATGTATTCCAGGCAGCACAACATCCACAAGGATGTATGGAAAGGGATCTTGCAGCACCTTTGAGACTAACTGAAAGAAAGAAGTAGGTAGTGTGAGATTTTGTAGACTTCAGCCTGCTTCATCAGAGGCATGTAGACTAAAGTCTAGAGAAGTTTATGCTGTCAACATCTTTCATTTAGTTAGTCTCAACGGTGCTACAAGATCCCTTGGCATACTAATTTTCCAGACTAACAAGGCTATGTCTTTGAATTCATCCACAAGGATGGATAGACATATATATAATGAACACATTATATGTAGCTGCTCATTAAAATTAGTCTAGTTGTATATGAAAAGTCAAATTAATGCTAACTCTTACGATGCATCCCACTACTTTACTGACATGTGTCAAAATAATACATCCACCAAGTTTCAGGCAGCCTGCTAGGCAGTCCGGCTATTTGAACTGTTTTAACTGCTAATGACTCAAATTCACTGACTTCAGTACAACTCTACTAGCTTTAATATAAGGATTTTAACTAATCTGGGATTGCCATAAATTGACAGGCAACATGAAGGCACATACATGCACATGGTGTGCAGATCAAGCTGGTGTTAAGCAGGAAAACAGCTATTCCCCTCCCCCTTGAAAGCCAAAGTTAGTCTCTGAAAAATGAGTTGTTACTGCAGTACTAATAATACTCTGACTCCTACCGAGATTTTTCAGCGTTTTAATTAACAGCACATTACTTGACAAATAATTCCATATGCATGTTCTGTAAACAGACCTCAGGCTTTCATACAGATTTGACCTGAAATGCACCATACTGTACTCTGTCTTCACAAATAAGTCAGTCAAGTACAAAGAGACACATTTATATGCAGCCCCTGACACACTGAGGCCAAAGAGTCTCTGCACAGCATGTATGCCAAACACAGACTTCTTTGCTTCCACATAAGAATACAGCACAGGTGTTTACTTGCTTTTGCTATACAATTTAACTGCTTTTAAAGGGTTTATTTCTTGTGCTATACAATTTAACACCTTTTAAGGGGATGCTTAACAGGAGGCCATCCTCTTGAAACTACTGGCTTCACAAATATAAGTTATGGAGAAACTAAAATCCCTCAGGATAAGAAATTAAGAAGTGTGTCAATAGTAATAATGCATTTAAACTGGGGAACTTGAAAATACTCATATGACTGTTTCATTGCAATTTGTCACATCTTTGAAAGACTGATATATTACTCACAAACCATACTTTGAAACAGCCCCACAAATTTCAGTACCACTATTCAGAAATAAGAAGTACTCAGAACAACAATTTGCAGGGCTGCAACCACATCATAAGCTGATGGGTTTTTGTTTTGTTTTTTACATTGGAATATTTTTAAAGTTTGTAATCACTACATTTCAATTGAATTCTTTTTTCCCCTTTGATTACTTTTCATTAAATTTTTAGCACAAATGATCTAACTTACAAAGTAATATACAATCAAACAAAGAAACAAAGAATAAAAAGAAAAGAAAAAAAGTAACACAACCAATGTACAGTAGGGTTGTGAACACCCAATCCTGAGGATAATTTTTAAATACAGAAAAAATATTATTCCAACATTACAGATCCATCTAAAATTACCCATATATATTTAAGGACAGGTTGACCTCATGTGTAAGTCAAGGGAAGGTATGGGGGTGAAAATTATAGCTTTTGATATGACCTATGAATAAGTTGAGGGTAAAACTTAGGAGCATGTAACAAAGGATATGAAAGATGAAGGAAAGGAAAATGATCCAAAGCACACCACTATTTTCCCACCCAGACATTCAAAAAGGCCAGAAGTGGCACTGCAACAGAGAGAGTAGAAATGGTCAGTGCTTCTTTTAGGTTCTCCTGGGATGGACTAAGATCTTCCCTTTTGCTACACTACTCAGAGAAGGGGATGGTTCCTATTTTGATAAAGGTTAAGGTACAGAACTTACAATGATCTGTGGATAAGTCAACCCATGCTGACTTTTTGACTAAAATTTCTAGACTTATACATGAGTATATACAGTACTGCGAGACAGTGTGACACAGTGGTTTGAGTGTTGGACTATGACTCTGGAGACTGGATTTGATTCCCAGCTCAGCCATGAAACCCACTGGATGACCTTGGACAAATCACAAAGGGAAGGCAATGGCAAACCTCCTCTGAACAAATCATGCCAAGAAAACCCCATGATAGGTTTGCCTTACGGTCACCAAAGTCAGAAACAACTCGAAGGCAAATAACAGCTACAATAACATATACAGTACTAATAACAGCAGCACAGATGATTATATTGTTAGGTCTCTTAATGCTCAAAAAATCCATAAGTGGTTTCCAGTCTTTCAGAAAGTCTTCAATTGGCTTTTTTTTTTTGTTTTGTTTTGCCGGCATGATAATTTTATTATTTTTATTGAATTGTTTTTAATGTATTTTATATGGTTCTGTTTATTTGTACTGTTATTTACTGTTGTTCACCGCCCTGATTTTCAGAAGGGCGGTATATAAATAAAATTATTATTATTATTATTATTATCTTTTAGCCATGTTAATTTGGCCATTTTGGCTAACTCCATAACCTTAAGAAGCCACTCTTCCATTGTTGGTGCTTCAGTCTGTTGCCAAGTTTGGCAAGCCACATTCTTGCAGCTGTTGTCATATATTGCAGATGTTATCCATATTTACTTTGTTGTTGTGGTGGTGTGTCTTAAAGACACTTCTGATTTATGACAAGCTTAAGGAGAACCTATCATGGGGCTTTTTGGGGCAGAGTGTGTGTAACTTGCCCAAGGTCACTCAACGGGTTTCCATGGCCAAGCAGGGATCCAAACTCTGGTCTCCAGAGTGGTAAGTCCAACATCAAAACCACTATGCCATGCTGGCTCTCATATTTATTTATTTCATATCGACTATTCAGTTGACTATTCATAATGTCCAACTGATACCTGCCTGGTAACATTACAAAATTCATCCCTTTAGAATTTTTTTTGATCAACACATAAATCTTAGACCAGTAAAATTTCACCTTCTTAAAAATACACCACATATGAAAAAGGACACCTTCCCCACTTATCCTGACATCCTCAAAACTGATGTGGAGCATGCTGAGCCATTTTCAACAGCTTATTTGGTGTTAGATACCATCTAAACATCAGTTTATACAGGATTTCTTTTAATCCACAACATAAATTTTGTTTCTATCTTCTTATCAATTTCTTGACCAGAGCTTATAAGACCAACCAAACCTCCGAAGACTGTTTTAAGTCTGTCAGCTCTTCTGGAACAGCTCTTAACCTAATATGTGTTTCCTTTTATTTAAACTCCATCATCATAATTCTATCCTGTATTTTTTTCAAATCCTGCTGTAAAATGCCCATTCCCTTTCAATTATCAGAGATATCCTGTTCATATTTGTGAATAATCATTATGAGATTCTGAACTGATGTGATCTCTTTGAACTATTTTTCAGCAAGCTCTTTCAAATTATTTACTTGTCCTGTAATCTCTAATCTTAAAGACTCCAGTTTCTTCTCTAAATTTCCACCACTTTGTTATACGTTCACTGAAATCTAAAATATAGTTAGACATCTTGATTATTAAGGCTTGAATTTTAATGAAAACAAGATCAATTTCATCTAGACAAGTTCTGGATAGTTTTCTCATGGCCATGTTTATGATGTCATGTAAATCATTGTCTGCTTAAATTCTGGCAGAAGAGACGATATTTATTTCCTCTTTTCTGAAATATGGCTTCCATATAGACTGATATGGAGACACTGGTTCTATTTCTTATTTCCAACTGAAATTGCCCCTTATAATGGGGCCTTGGTATCTGCGGAAGTTTGGTTCAAGGATCTGCCATGTCATAAATCTCCAGCCTAGCAGGGGTGGCAGTTTATCTATTCCTGTTCAACAAGGTCCTTTTATAATACTGTAAATCTTTGTTTGGAGAAGCTTTTGCCTAGCCAACCTTAATGAATAATTGTGATTCTTCATAGTTTCCAGGGCACTCTTCTCTAGCAGTTACCTCTCCAGCCCATTCCTGAGCTGGGGGGTTATCTGGGAGACTGCATTTCTGCCCTTGTGGAATCTTTTCGTATCTTTATAAAGATAATAATAAATGCTGCAAAGCTAGGAGTAGCATGCAAATTGTGCTACTAATAGTTGGCCATCTTGGCCAGAGCCCATTTCAATGGAATTCTAATCCATAATTTAAATTGATTTGCTTTAAATTAATTCACAGTAACTCACAAGGATAGCACATAGCTCATTAACTCCCCCCCCCCCCTGAAAAATGACTGCTTTAAACTATTAGATGACTCAAAGGCAACTTCCAGAATTCTTGGCTAGAATTCCAGTTTAGGAATTGATCTGTTAGGAGAATAATTTCTTACTCAGCCTACCCCCTAATAATTTCTATTTTCCTTTAAAAATAATAGGGAACTGTTTAAATGGTTCCTACTTAAAGAAGTAACCTTTCTCTATTTATGTGCCTTCGAGTTGCCTGTCAACTTATGGCGTCTCCATAAATTTAATAGGATTTTCTGAGGAAAGGAATATTCAGAGGTGGTTTTGTCAGTTCCTTGCTCTGACATATAGCTTATAGCGCCTGGTAGTTGTTGGTGGTCTCCCATCCAAGTACTAAGCAGAGCTGACCCTGCTTAGTTTCCAAGATCAGACAGTATCTGCTGCCTTTAACCTCTACTTTCTAATTTCCTCCCCATTTAAATACATGGAGGCAGTGGTAGTGATGGAAAGAAATGTCATTTCATCTCCCTCACTAAACACAGGAAAAGAAGGAGAAAGATTTTAGCAGTCACATTTAAGCTCTTCTCAGTCATTACTCACCCCACTTTCTTCAACACTAGAGCAGGGAAGACTCCAGCCCCACCTCTCTCCATCAATCCTCATATGGAAAGGGGAGAGTTGTCAGTTTGCATGGAGGCTTTTAGAAAAAAAACCTTGGGATATCAGGAAACTATCTTAAACGGAAATTCTTCTTATGAACAAGAACATCTCCAGATGTGTTTCTTTCTACTGAAGAAAAGCAATTATAGAGGGAGGGAGGGAGGGAGGGAGGGGTAGATGTTTCCATGATTCCATACTGAAGAAAGTGTGGTGAGTAACAACTGATCAGGGCTAGAAAGCTCTGCTATTAATGTGCCAATTTTGTATAATGTGAGTATTAATTTCCCATTTGCAATACAGTAGTACCACATTTTAATACCAGTTAGTTTCAGTCAGAGAATTTCTTGATTTGATTGCTGTATATAATACTGGTAGTATATTCTACAATGTTAAGGTTATTACTCACATCATGAATGGAGTCCAGGAGCTTTGTCAGTTGGTAAAACCGCTGCCAACTTTGCCCAGAACTGTTTGGATGTTTTGTGACCATCTTCCTCAGTTCTTTAATATAATTTGCCCTCATTTCTTCAAATGCAGCTTGGCTCTTGAGACCATCCTTGGGAACTATTATAAGAGAATACAAATATATACATATATATGACTCTGTTATGTCTATCCTTAAAAGAAAATATATATTTAAAAGGAATTTTTATTACAAGATTAGAAAGAATTTATTTCAGATTATGTAAATTTTACTGTTGCTTTAACCCTTTAAGTTTTCACAAAAGTTTCTTGCAGGTGAATGTATGGATGAGACAAAACACATCATGATGGAAAGAAAGCTTCAACGTGTCTCAGCAGCCTACTTTGATGTACAATTATATATGCACACACATACACGAAAGATGGCATTTTATCCTGGAAAACAAAGGGAAAATAGCCAATTCTAATACTACAAACTCTTACGAGCTACAGGGGGAAATGTAAAATACATATAATTGTGTTCAAGATAAATTTGAGAGTGTATTCTGAGGGATGGAAAATTCATTATTTTACTTTCATGTCTGTAATCAAATAATGCTTTTAAATCTGGAATGAATTTTTGAGTAGACATTACGACGGAAATAAAATCTGAGAATCATGCTATGTAGAATAAATGAATTTTTGAAAGCTAATATTTTCTCTTAAATGTTTTATCAGGAACCTACATTTTCTGTCCTTTCAATCCTGGGACGAACCCAGATGTTTAAGGTGTTCTTGTGCTGTTTTAATTGCCAACTCAATGCATATTCTGGCCTTGTATATACTGTCAAGTGAAACTATCCAGCATCTTGATAAAAAGGAAATAATTATGTTGTTCTTTCTAATACCAGGACATCTCTCCTCACTATTGCTACCAATTATGAACCAAATGGAATCAATTGCTTTATTAATGCTAACATCCATAAAATTCTCTGTTATAACTGCATCCTTTCATTCTCAATGGCTCCATTTATTTTAGTATTAACTGCAGTGGAAAGCACAGGATTTGTGCTTTCCATGCACTGCTGTATACAAATATGAAAATTTAAGCTTCTATAGTCCCAAATGGTGTTCCATGTACATACTAGTCTCAGCATTTACCTCCGTTCAAGAACAGAGAAGTACTGTAGAACAATAGTTATGGGGATCGGTTATGACATTTGCACAATGCTACTCACGCAAAGAAAAGCTTAAAACACAGCATTATCAAAGCAGCACCCTTAAATTGTTTAACCAACTTTTTTCTTATATAATACAAGAATTTTGAACCCTAATTTCAGTGTTTCTGTCACTAAAGTACAAACAGAAACATTGGAAAAAAGTTTAGGGAAAAGTGGTAGAACAAAGTATAAAAAGGCTTTATTAACCAATGTAATGGCAAAATAATAATGAAAAAGATCAGTTTTGCCAATAGGCATAAAATGCTGGAAACTACAAATCCCAGGTGACATACAAATGTAGAAATACAGATAATATTGGATTATAATGCACTATAATCCATTGGAGTATCCAGGACACTGATTCCATTACAGTATATAATTTTCTTCATACTTATACTGGATGACTCCAAGCTAATAATGATATAACAGATAATATTTTTTCCACTGAGGAAGACAATTGTTGAAACTCATTTGGTTTTATCTGTATTTGTACATTTGTATGTCACCTGGGACTTCTAGTTTCCAGCATTTTATTCCTATTGGCAAAACTGATCGCTGACATTATTATTTTGCCATTACATTGGTTAATAAAGCCTTTTTATACTTTGTTCTACTACCACTTTTCCCTAAACTTTTTTTGTTTTATCAATTTGACCTTTTGGTTTAGGAAAACACTTTTGTGTGTTCATCACAAACAGAAACATGACATATATTATGTCCCGAAAATATTAGAAGTACTCAAACTTTTTTTATTTTTGAAAAATCAGAAGCTGCTCCCTAAGCCTCTTAATTTTTAATCTTGTTTTAAAGAAATGAACAACAGCAACAACAACACTGGAGCCACTGCATTTTACGGGCTTCCAAAAGACATCAGGTTGCCTTTGAGGAAAATGGTTGTGAACCCAGTAAATTCTGGGTCTGATCCAGCAGGAAGATTTTCTTACATACAGCGACCACTTGAAATATGATAGATCCGATCTATAGTTGCCTAGTACTGTACACATTTTTTAGTCTAATTCCACAGTGCTGAGGACTAACACTGAGATATTCATGGTACTATAGTTAGGTTCTTCAGTACTCAAATGATTTCTCTTTCTGTTTCACAAATCCATACTATATAAATCTGTACTATATTTACTGATCTAGAAAAACAGAACAAAATGTCCGCCAGAGGTTCACAAATGTTGTCAACAATGAACAAAAGATTTCTATTATAATGGCCAGTTACCTATAAGATGATTTTCAAGTCTCCCTGCAAACCAAACCTCATTTATAATCTTAAGATTATAATCACACCTTCTTTCATTATAATTCAGTGTATCATCCTGGAAAATTACAAAAGCTAAATACATGATGGGGATTAATCTTTCATATTATTAAGAAAAATAATCTTCTCTTTTGTCAGACTGAGGATTCAGGTCAATACCTGGAACATTTTAGAGGGCAGAATGTGATACTGAAAAACCACCAACAAATGTTTGAAGCCTCATGTGCACATGTTTAATGCTGACAACAGTGGACAACTAGGGAGTGGTGTGTGAAATGCAAAAGCCTCATTCCCATGGCCACACTGTCTAGCCAACATGTGTTTTTTTTAATGCTGAAGATATCCAGAATTATGAACAAAAAAAGAGAAGAAACAAACAAACAAATAAAAAATGAAATTACCCGTGCCAAACACGGGATTGCCCTCTGTGGTTTGAATTTCTGTGGACGGCAAGCCCTAGCTTTTTCAATGGGCCTGTGCACATGGTGGCATGAGTGGGAGCGTGCGCCCATTGAAAAGAATGAGACATAAGGTCCCATGTTTTTTGCTATGTGTGTGTGTGTGGAATGGATCCTCCACAGATAGCAAGGGCACACTGTAAAAGCATTGCATCTATTTCAACACAGCTCTAGTTTATAGATATGTATGTAAATAATTTAGCAGCAGGAGACAAGCAAACTACAAACAAATAGCTGCTCTGGGAGCAGTTATTAGACTGTCTTGGTCTTAGAAAAAAACTTAATGAGGGGTAAATGGCACCTCATACATTTGGACCAACATTTAGACAGGAGAAAGGAGAAGCTGTAATAGGCTGTCCGGGAATAGTAACACTAAGTTGCACTCACATGCATAAAGGAACAGTGTTGAACTGGAATGGCATCTTTGTTATGGTCTTCATGCAACCTACAAGGATTGCCTAAGGGTGAGAATTCAACCCTATTTAAAATGGCTGATTTTATCCCTAGTCAAACTACAGACATTATTATTGTCCAGGCAGTTGGGATGTGACTGCCCTCACTTCTGGAATTGCTGGCCATATCTTTTACTGTCAAGCTATTGTGTACAAGCACAATGTCTCCACCCACAGTCAACTGAACTGTAGCAATTATCAAAACTGCAAACACTGAGCAGAATTTTTTGTTCAGTCTCTAACATTTCATATGTAAGCATTCATAACAAACTGCTAACCCATACCAACAATCTTTATAAATAAGTCTGTTCTTTATCCAAATCAAATGGATGGGTTATACAAATGTACATATCCAGACATTATATGCATGGCATTTACAAATCCATCCAATTAGCACTGTATGTTTTTGATGGCTCAGTTGGTACACAGCATGTATAAAAGACCCATGGCTTTCAGGCTTACATGATCAGACATGTTGAATGACCATTTTTATAAATATCATTTCTACATTTTGTACAGCACCTAGAAGAATGCTTTTACAGGCAAGTCTGAAAATTATTACACTATTATTACTGCAACAATGAGCCGCACAATTGAAGCTTTGGATTTCTGGACCCATGCCCAGTTGCTTTTCATTATGATTATTAAATATGGCAAGGCAACTGGTAATCTTCCCTATTCTGTGAGCTTTGGAGAAACATGAAAACAAATGAGATGTAATGTGTGGATTTTTTTCCATGTTAACTGAGATAAACTTTCTTAATGTGGCTGTCATTCAAGTTTCTAAATAAATTACAGTAGCTGGTCACATGATTAAACAATAATTTAAAAACAATTAAAACACGCTTGGGAATCTATAATATAACGCAGTATATGGGTGGCATTATTTGTAACTGTGCTCAGTTTGCAAAGGAGATGTCTGTTATGGTAACTGAACAAACTTTGTGCATGCCCTGGACAGTTTTGTAAACAATTATTAATTGCCTTTATTCAAACTAAGTTATACACACAAGAGGTTTCCCTTCCATTCTCCCCTTAGCAGTTTGTCTGTGGAAGGTTTCTTTGGTTAGCATGCTGGTGTACCACATGTGCAAAGATCTCCTATGTGCACAGTTGAATATTTTGTGCTTACAGAAAGATAGCAGCTCCAAGCCACCTTTTCCCCCAACGTACTGACTTCTTCTGAAGGATGGGCTGGACAACTGTCTGCGCCATGGGACAGGCAACTCACCAGATTACCCTTCTCAGAGCACCTTACTCTTGAAGACACAAAACATGCTTTCGAGCAACAGGCTGCTTGCGGCTGATATCTTCCTTCCAACCAACAATGATTTCCCCCTCCTTCCTTGGCTGCAACTGTGCCCTCAGTTTCATTGGAATGCCACAGCCATCTCAGCCTCTGTGGGTGTTGTTACACTGTTGCAGGGGCTGTGCACACTGTCCCTAAAGGCTGGCCTGGGGGTGGAGTCAGGGTGTGGCGTCCACATGATGCATATCCCGATTCCACCCCCAGGGTGGCGTGACACTGGGCACCACTCTACACGTTGCGTGCATCACGGCTCTCTGGCGATACGTTGACATGATGCAACACTAAAGGAGCACCTTAAAGCCATGGCGCTGTGGCTATCACACCCTTTCCAGGGTGCAAAAAAGGTTTTTTTCTAGGTCTGGCAGCTCTTCTGATGGACAGCTGATATGCCAGCTGTGCCCTTTCCTGCAAGTGGGGGACTTAAACTCACAACTCGATTTCTGTAATGCCCTCTACATGGGGCTAACTTTGTGCTTAGTTCGAAAACTTCAATTAATTCAGAACATGGCAGCCAGATTGATTACTGATAAAACCAGAAGCGATTGGATAACACCTATTCTAAAATTGCTTCACTGGCTGCCTATTAGTTTCCAGGCGCAGTACAGAACTTATCTTTGGGACCACCTCTTTCCGTACAATCCACCCCGCACACTCAGGTCCTCTGGGAGGAATCTATTGCAACCTATAAAAATTAGGCTAACTGCAACCACCCAGAGGACCTTTTTGTCAATTACCAGTCTAAGCTTTAAAAAAAACCTGTCAAGACTCTTTCGGCAGGCCTTTCCCGAACAGAAAACCCGGCCACCAACTTGAACCCTCTTACATCTTTGAATTCGCTACAGTTTATTACCTGATTGTTGATGTTGATACTGATGTTGTTTTTAATGTATGATTTTAAATTGTTAAGGTTTTAATTGATGTTTTAAGGGGAGGGTAGTATTGGGGATGTGGGATTGTATGTAAGTTTTAACGTATAAGCCGCCTTGATTGTCATCAACAGAGAAGGGGGATATAAATATAAGTTTTATTATTTATTATTATTATTTACATAGGGACCAATTGTAGGTTCCAAATTTATTCTAATGGCAGGTAGGGAAGGGGTGAGAGTTGAGTCCACTAGATTTAAGGCCAATTAGTTCAGTAATATTCCCCATACAAGACTCCTTATACAGACACAAATCTGAAGCTAATGCAATGGACCCTCCATCCATGGATGCAACCATTCACACTTTGAAAATATTCAAAAAATTATTTCTTAAACGCAAACTTTGATTTTGCCATTTTGTGTAAAGAACACCATTTTACTCTGCCACTGTATATAATGGGACTTAAGCATCCATGGATTTTGGTATCCACAAGGGGTCCTGGAATCAAACCCAGGCAGATACTGAGGCCCACTGTATTCCACTTTCACTAGCTGGAAGTGGAAAAGATTAAAAAAAAGAAGAAGAAGAACTGCCTGGGTAAAAAAAAATCCTCAAGCCCTTTTGCCCCCACCTCCCTCAAACACATACATCATGGCAAGAAAATCCCATTTGGAATTGTAATGTAAGAGTCCACATAAAGGCAAGAGTTTAACCAAAGGTTCCAGAATTCTAGCAACCAACGATTTTAAAAAGGGATTTTTTTAAAGACTTTTGGCTGGAAAAAATAAACAAACCAGTAATGTAGATAGTGAGCCTCTCTTAGAAGAATATTATATAAGCAAGATGCCATCATTTACCAAGCCCTGTCTCTCATTGCCATGATATATCATGATGGCAACGGCACCTGGAAGACAATCTGAACATGAGCTCAGGGCAATATAAATGTGCTAGGATGCTTTTTTCACCCTAGATCCCACACCATGCAGGACTCTAAATGAAGCACCGGTACAGTGGAGTCTTGATATCTGCTGGGGTTTGGTTCCAGGACCACACACCCCATGGATACAAAAAGCTGTGGATGTTCATGTCCCATTAAATACAATGGCATAGTAAAATGATGTTCCTTATATAAAATGGCAAAATTGAGGTTTTCTTTATGGAATTTTTATATATTTTGAATATTTTCAAGCCATGGCTAAAGTATCTGTGAAAATAGACAGTTGACTCTATTTGCATTTCGCTTAGATAACAACTGGAAGCTTTCATCTGGAATCTCACAGATTTCAATGACCAATCACTTTTGCAGCTGTATTATGAACCTTTCCCAAAGTCTTCATATGTAAGTCCATGTTCAATATTTTACAGCAATATTCAAATTGTTTGATCTTCATTTTTCAAACATGCTGCAAGTCCTTGGTGTAAAACATTGGACTCAATGCTTAACTTGTGACTCTTATCAACTTTTAATTTTTTTTAAAAAAAGATACTATAATTCAGTGTTTACAATAATATGCAAATTTACTAATTATCATGACAATTAACTGACAAACCTACCTGTGCTTAACAGCAGCAAAACTTTCATTATGGTATATTCTTCAAAGCTAAGTTGCAAGCGAACAAATTGAAGGCTGATTTGGTGCATCCCCTGGCACAATTCAAACATTGCAGACTGGCGCATCCTTTCTCTGGAAAGGAAAAGGGCAATGCATAGATAAGAACAGAAATTCACTGCAACTTTCAAATGGCAATTCATATGTTAGAGCAGCCTGTTCCCAAAGGAGTACTCTTATATCATTAGCAACTGTTTACAGACTACAATCAGGGCTTGGGTAAACATGATAAAACACTTAGATGCATGTTCAGTTAAGGTTAAGCCCTTTTATGTACCAATGGATTCGACACAAGATGAAGCCTGTAAAATCTCTCCCTGTAAAATATAGCAGGAATGCTAACATTTTTCAGGGCACATCAGTTCAAATTCTCACTAGATCCTCTCCCATACTATTTTTGGAGAACCTATTCACCCTTGCTGAAATGAAAAACCAATGGAGTGTTAAACTTTACAGTACAGTTTGGTGGGAGGGAATGGGCTAAAATGTAAGTAGAGGGAAGAAGAGAGAAAGAGGTTCATAGGAAAAACCTGATGTACATCAGGTGTGTTGTCATGACTTCTGTTATTTATTTGGCACACAGAATTGCAATCCCTTAGATATACAGTGGGGCTATCATGACTGGTAAAATTAAAAAAAAAAGCCATGTCTGACATAATTTAGAATTCACTCATTCAAATATCCTCATGTGGTAAGCACAGCAGTCGGTTTTAAGAATGGATACAGACTAATTCATCTCCATCTCAACCAATCAAGTTAGAATCAGTCTAGGAAGATGGACAGGTTGCTCACCTGTAACAGTATTTCTTCGAGTGGTCATCTGCGAATTCACACAAATGGCACGCAGGTGCAGTAAAAACCTATTTGTGTGATTCGCAGAGACCACAAATAAGAAATATAAAAACACAGAAACTACCAGCCTTTACACTGATGCCAATGTAAAGACTCTGGCTTTTAGGGACTAAACATATAGATGGATGATAAAGCTATCATTTATTCAGTTTGAATAGATCATTGTGCCTTCAAATTTACAGCTGTCTAGTGGGCTATTCCATGAGCCATTTTCAGAAAAGCAAACCCCTAAGTAGTTAAATTGCTTGACTTGATCCAGGTGAAACTCATTCAGTACCCATTTATGTTTGGGTGGATGTTTGCCAAAGACCATAGCCTTTATTTTTGTATAGTTCACACAGAGTTGTTCTTTGTTACATACTTCCCCAAAAGTTTTCAATAATTTTCTCATACCTATTAAATTTTGTGCCAAAAGGGCCATATCATCTGCATATAGTAGAATATTAATTTTCTGATTTCCCAAGGACATGGGAAAATTAGAGTTATTGACCAGCTGAGCAATTATATCATTTACATATATATTAAACTAAAAAGGGGCAAGCAGACAGCCTTGTCTCACACCCTTGGAAGTTTTAACCTCTTCTAATAATTGTTGAATTTGAAAAAATTTTGCCTGGGCCCCATAATTCTAAAATCTGGTGATATACAGCATAGTAGGAAACTCATCAAAGAAAAGATGCAAGAGCATTACGCTCTGCGGGATATTAATGCCATTAGAGCTTCAAGGTTCTCTTCTATTTTCCCTTTTCTAAAAGTATGTTTTGGAGAGGAAAAATATTCATCAGAAATAACTCAACCTCTTCTTCGTAGGGCTTTTATAGTGTTGAGATTCCAGACAATGAAAACCAACTACATTGAAGGGAAATATAAAAAGATTCCCAAGGATATGCGTGTTTGCATTTATGGAAGTGGAGATATTGAAGACACCATACACTATATGCTACATTGTAAGATATATAAAACCCCAAGAGATAGGTTTCTGAAGAGAAGTTTAGAACTTGTAGCTAAACAAAATGACTTGGAGAAAATCACTTACTTGTTAGCTAATACAACTAAGTCTGTCATGTTCAACACTGCTAGATTTGCTGTGAAAGCAGCTAAACATAGATTAGACTTAGAGGACAAAGGCCTGCATGGGAATTTGCAGTAAACAGATTATATTAATTTGAATAGAGTATGGAAAATTGTGAAGTTTTTGTATGAAATATTTCTGTAATTTTAGTGTAAACATATTGCTCTATATGTTATAGAGCTAATTGACTGTGGAAGTTTTAAAGAGTTTTAATTATTTTTGTAATTTAATGACTATAACCTGTATTTAGTTGTCATGAATAAACTGAAAAATGTTGCAACTATCATTTATTCAACCTCCAGAGGTTTATTTTCATACCAGTTTCTGGAGAATGGTGGGAAAGGTCTATTGACCTGAGCTCCTGGTTGTGACTTCCCTAGAGTTATCTCACTGGCCACCATGACAAGAAGGATTCTGGTCTAAATGTACCCGTTGTTCTGATCTGATAAAACTCTTCTTGCGTTTACTGTAAGCAGTTACTGTCGTTGCACAGAAGAGTACTATAATTCCAACAGTTGATGTGATCCTGCATCAGAGGATACGGATCTCTGACCTCTGCAGGGACTTCCAGAGTTTCTCCAGAGGTCCCTGTAGATGATGCCACTGCTCCGCACAAAGCTATAGGAAAAGCAGCTGGACACTCATTTGCTATTCCTCCTGCTGCCTACAAACTGGGAAATGGTTGGTTTTGTATGGCTGCAGCTGGGAAAGAGTTTGGAGAAGGGATGTTAGATGTTGCATGGCCAGTAGAGAATTCTGCCCTGATAGCATAAATCTGATTTATGCCATTGTAATTCACCAATAGAACAGCAGCCAACATGTTGCAACACAGCTTTAGGCAGACGTTAGGAACTGGGCACAGCTGTATATAATCTAGTTAGTGGGATTTCCCTGCCTTGTCCTCTTGGCACTCATTACTTAAATCATTATTTTTCAAATTTCTATCCAGCTTTCCTAACAAAAAAAAAATACACCCAGTGCAACTAAAATACAAGTTAAAATCAAAATCTTAATTAAAGCAAAACATAAAAGCAAGCCAATTAAACCAATTTTAAAAAACACATAACAGTTTTCAAACATATACATATGACTCTTCACAGGAATTAAATTAAGCCAGCTAATTAAAGATACTGCTTCCCAGGAAAAGGGGAATAGAAAGGGAAACACCAACTTCTTTTGGTAAGGAGTTCCAGAAAGACTCCACCAAGAAGAACATCTCTGACAACCCTACCAATTTATCTCCAACAGCAGTGGGGCAGAAAGGGGAGCTTTCCATAAATATCTTAACATCAGCTTTCATGGGAGAATGAAGCCTTTCAAACAGCAAGGCTCCAAGTGTCGTAGGTCTTTCTGCACTGTAGAAAGAACTTTCTACCATTGTGAAAAGGGAGTCATATGATTCTTATAACCAAATTTGGTCAACAGTCTGGTCACAGCATTCTGGAATACCCAAAGTTTACAAATACTTTTCAAAGATTGCTCCACATACAACACACTAGAACAGTCTAAATGAATTGTAGCTAAAGCATGTCTTATTGTGACCATAAACAAAAGCAGTTTGCCTCAGCTATTGAAGCACTATTGCCCACCCTCAAAACATGAGCAGACACATTCAGAGCTGAATTCAGGAGTTTACATATGCTGTGCACCTTAGTCTTCAAGCTGTATGTAATTCTATTCAAAATCTGAGTTCTTCCTTTGAAAATTGTAGATATACTCATGTATAAGTCTAGAAAGGTTAGTTAAAAATCAAACCCCCAAAACCTGAGTCAACCTATACACAAGTCAATGTAAGTACTGTACCTTAACTCGTATTAAAATGGGAACCATCCCCTTTTCTCAGTGGTGAAAGGTGAGAGCTTTCCCATTAAAACCTAAAAGAAGCACCAACCCCCTCTACTCTGTCTGCTGTGGTACCACTTTTGAACTTCTGAATGCTTAGGTAGGAAAATAGCAGCATGCTTTGGCATAATTTTCCTTTGCTCCGTTCTTTACATTCTTTGTCAAAAAGCTTCCCCCTGAGTTTTACCCTTGACTTATCCATGGGCTATTTCAAAATCTGTAATTCTGGCCAAAATACTATCTTTAACATGAGGCTGACTTACAGTTGAGTATATATGGTATAATCCCATCTGTTGGTCTGCTTTTCAAGTGAGTAGGAGCATCTATGTCTTGTTTACACTGAGCTTCAGTTTTTTGCTCTAAATTAGTCCATTACTATAAACCAAAATCAATTTGAAAAAAGAACAGATACCTTAGATTTAGATGGAAAGGAGAAATATATCTTTAATGGCAAAATCAAAAACTGTTTTAGATGAAACAAAGAAAATCAACGTGTTTCCCAAATAAAGTCAGGGAACTTTTTTAAAAAATGTTTTAAAACAGAAAATGGATGCAGGTTTTGACCACTTTAATGTCAAAATGAACAATATCAAAGTTGTTAATGCTATATTCACAGTTCTGTTTTTCTGACTGGAAGCAAAAACCTGGTAGTCACTAACATTATAAAGAGAAGGTGTTCATAACTTGTATTAAGAACAAGGGAAGGAGGCACCAACCAATATTTTTGGCCTGGTGCAGCTTTGTATCAGCAGCAGTAAAAAGAAACAAAAAATTATTATTTTCATAAAAATCTAAAGGACAACATAAAGATAAACTTCTCATGGCACCCCCCCCCCTCATTTCTATATCATTCTCTACAAATATAAAAGAAGAGGTAGGAAATAAGGGAAATGAATGGTTAAAAGAGTTAAGGGCACTACTACTACATTATAGCTTTCAGATATGTGGATGATGAACAACAAGAAGTCAACAGCTTAATGTAAGGACAATCATGTATTCAAGTGAATTTAAGAATTGGATAAAATAGTTATTGTCACTGAAGATCTCTAAATGGATAACATTAATGCTAGTCACCTCCAATAACCTCATTTTCTAAGCAGGGAATGATAACTGTTTTCCTGGAAATTCAGCAGATTGGTCTTTACGATAAATCTGTGCTACAAATAAATGAATCACAGGAATCAATTGCTCCTATGAAGATTAATGTTAGAATTTATTTATAACTTCTTGAACAGAATATTAAAGGCAAAATAAAAGGACAAATTTGAAAGACAACTGTTCAGTTTTAAATTACCTAGTCTAAGAATACATGGCAGAGCTTGGGTGAAAATATTCTTTTGGATAACAACTCCCAGAATCCCCAAATATCATGAACAATAGTCATCCTGGTTGGAGGATTCTGGAAGTTGTAGTCCAGAAATAAACTTCTTCAAACCTTTGTATATGATAACCACATGATCTGCTATAAGTCATAATCATAATTATCATAATTATCAGTAATTTAAAAAAACATTTGTCTATAGAAGATATAAACAATGGTAGAATTACTTGTAACAAGAAAAGAATCTCTAGGCATTTAGTCATAGTAGACTAGTCCCAGCTTATAGTACATTCCAAGACCCTCAGTGGATGCCTGAAAATGTGGATAGCACTAAACCCTATACCTGTAATGTTTTTGGATCTTGATTGATTGGGGGTACTTGAAACCATGGAAAGCAAAACTGCAGATGGGGACGGGGCCACATTATATTTTCAGACCGTGGCTGACAGTAAGTAGTTGAAACTTCAAAAAGCAAAAACAAAAGATAAAGGTGGACTAATGTATCTGTATTATTTGAGAGAGAGAGAGAATGTGCTCAGACATGAATAACTACATTATCCTTGAAGAAACTTCAGCACTAGCTATCAACTACCAAAAAAAGCTTCACTATTTGCCTGTATGATTTCTCCATGATGTAAAGGGAAAAAACATTAAAGTAACATTTTCCACCAGCCATAAATATATAATTGGAGCAAGAATGCTTATTTTATGACTCCTTGAGAATATACAGATCCAAGTCAATACCTTCAGTGTGGTCATCAGAAGCCGGTACAGACACTTAAAGCGCTAGTGTAACAAGTTCCAATAGCCTTTTCCCACCAAGAGGCAAGCTATGCTGCACAGGTTGCAGGAGCTGAACACTTAAACAAGTTTACAAGGTTTGATGTCTTCAAAATTGTGAAGTCAAGCCTACTAGTTAGCAAAGTACCTCAAACAGTACCCCAGTCAGAACTGAAGCCCTTCAATAAAGGCACAGCTGTTCATGTTTCAGGGAGTATAGGTGTCCTGTCCACACCCACTGTAATAGAAACTACTGTATAGTAAATACAGTGGTCCCTCTTTTTACCTAAGAGAACACCTCTTTAGGAATTTCGAGATCTCCAGCAATGCTGAATAAAGGAACAGATATAGAAATGGATCAAAGATCATCCAAAAGTTACTATCCTGAATGACTAGGAGCAAACTTCCTGCTACAGTTAACATTCCCCCCCTTCCCCATATACACACCTATCTCTAAATCACAAGTCCATACTGTCTAAGTATGCACTGTTTTCTGCTAAATTCTCTCACATCCGGTCCTTAATCAGAAAAGCAGCATGAATCCACAAAGGACTCAAAGATAGAACCCCAAATCTGGGGGGGTACTGGCCTGGAATGGTATAGCTAGGACAGTGATGGTGAACCTATGGCACGCGTGCCTGAGGTGGCACTCAGAGTCCTCTCTGTGGGCACATGTGCCATTGCCCCATCACAGTGTTTGCCAGAGTTTCTTACTAGAAAGTCAGAGGGACACGGCACTTTGCAATAAATAAGTGGGTTTTGGGTTGCAGTTTGGGCACTTGGCCTCCAAAAGGTTCACCATCACTGAGCTAAGAAATGCATTTTCCAGTAAATATTTATTGTATAAATTGACATTCCTTATTAAATTAGCATTGCACAAGTAATCTACATCCAGATTTTGTCTCTTGGACTTATCTTAACTAGTTTATTTATCATAACTGCCTGCCTTTGTAACTCCATGAGGGTTCCAGTGTGTTTGCAGTGTCCCCTAGAACAAGCTAACATTTCTTCTTGTGTGCCTCCAAGTCATTTCTGACTTATAACAACTCTAAAGCAAACCTGTCATGGGGTTTTCTTGACAAGTTTCTTCAGAGGATGTTTGCCACTGCCTTCCCCTTACCCTGAGAGAGTGTGACTCACCCAAGGTCACCCAGTGGGTTTCATGGCTGAGATGGCATTCAAACCCTGGTCTCCAGAGTCATAGTCCACAAATCACTATGCTATGCTGATGCTCCAAATTAACATACATATTAGAGAAAATGCTTCACATTCATTAGGATGGTGGGTAGCTCTTTTTTTTTAAATTGGACTAGAAAACTCTGTCTCTTTTTATTGCCCCAATGCTCCTCAACACTAGCTCTAACACAGTGCCTCAGTATCTTGATCACATAATGAAAACATCTTTTATATCACCTATAAAACTCAACCTTACACTACCAATTTATTCCATAAAGATGTTCCAGCAGCTTCAAAGACTCTCATGACCCTGATGTTTGATTACTATTATTTCTGCTGCAGAAGAAAAATCTCTTTCAGTAGCAGTTTGCTTAGAATTCAATGGCCCATGTGTTTGAACGTTTGAGTTAGTGCTAATTATATATCATACCCACCTTTGCGAGAACAGAATACTAAGTGCCACACACAAAGTTAGAGAAGTGCAGGGATAGACGAGGCTTGAAAAGCTATTGTAGAGGGCATATGTCCAATCCAGAGATATTGGAGTGCAGCATAGAGCAGTTGGGCCTGCTGATTTACAAGAGCATTAATCCCATCCCTTCTGAGAAATGGTTAATCAATCACTGCTTCCTGCAGAAGGTAGTAGAGGGGATGAGGTCCCTTAGACCACCAAGAAATATGCACATAGTGAATTCCTGATAGCACTGAATATTCTGTCAACACTGACATCTGTTGGGATGGTCAAGAAACACCTAACCTGACTCAAGGGCCTGCTCCCTTCTCATCTTGATCCACCAGGTGAACCATACTGTAAGAGCTGCCAGAAGTTATCATATTATTAGTGTTTCAGTAAAGAAAACACTGTGAATTCTATTTTCCTGTCTCCCAATCCAGTATTTCCTGTCTCTCTCTCTCCCTTTTTTTCTTCTTCTTAAACTTTATTTTCCAATTTCCAATTAGAACAACATATATTAGGACCATCTCTGTCATGGAAGACTCCCATTGAAATGGTAGGAAAAACTACACCAATCACAGTAGATACAATAATTCCCAGACAAATCACAGTAACACTGATGGTAACTCACATGGTGAAAACTGGATCTCTTTGTTACATCAAGAACCAACTGTAATTTGTGCACACAGACATAGCAAGTTATTTTTGTTCTCTGTAATGTATCCATAAGTCATCCCCCTAACTATATCAGCTCTAATGTTACCACTATGAATGGAAAAACCTAAACTAAGTTTATCGTATCTAAGAATGGAAAAAAAGTTGATTTTATGTATTCTCTACAAAGATATTGTCTCTGGGATGGTTAGATTATTTTGCACTAAGGCAATTTCTGTGTCAACTATTTTTTTTAATAAATTTACATTTTTGAAGACTTATCCCCCACACACACATGCACACACCTCACTTTGCAAAAAACTGTGAAAGGGTAGTTTTTCAATATTTCAGTGGAGAGGCTCTGACACAGTGCACCCTTGCCTTACAGGAGAGGATCCGTAAGACAAATACCGCATAGGCTTGAGCCCCATTGAAAACAATGGGACTTGTGTATATAGTGCGGCGTGTTCCGTCACCTGTTCCATTGCACGGCATTCAGCATAAGCTGAAAGCCATGTACGACACGGGCACACTGTACTTGGAATAGTCTACTAAAAATACTGCCATCTGTCTAACATTGTAGGAGTCTTGGGCTAATCTCTACAGAAAGTGTATATGCACACAAAAACCTCTCTTCTTCCTATGATTTCTTGATGACATCTTTATAATTTGGCCACATGAAAAGCAATCACTTGATGAACATTTCAACTTTCCTAAACACATAGTAATGGATTTAGATTGTGGTCCTTAACAAGCAAGAGAAACTGCTGGATTGAACGATATTCACAAATTCCAATCCATTAGCAGAAGTATGAACATGGACAATAATTTCATGGCACACTACATATAATAAAATAGGAGTCCTTGCTACTGCACATATAACAAAAAGAATTTTCTCAAGAGAGTTTAAACTCTGGGAGACTAATTCTGGTAAACAGATTTATTGCTTTTACACATTCTCACTAATTGACCATTGTAAAGGTCTGAAAGACCTGCATCACCTTATCAAGCCTTTAGAAAATTTAGGGCAGGGGTGATGATTTGCATCTTTCTGGATCCTGGATTACATTCTATTATATTCTGTCCCACTCCCACAATTACTGTATGCTTTATGCTTTAATACTTTACAGCCACGAAATGCAAAAATAGAAATCAGTTGGCCTGAAAGGTATTGTCTCATTTTCTCCCTCCCCCCCTTCATTCCTTCCTTCCTTTTATACTGTAAGAGACTAACATGGCTACTACTTTGAAAATCTACAGAAAGTGTATAGGTTTTGTTTCTGTGTCTTCAAGTCATTTCCGATTTATGGAGACCTTAACCCCTATCATGGGGTTTTCTTGGTTATATTTAATAGAAAAAAAATATCCATCCAGAGGGTATGGGCACTTTAAACAGAACATATTTCCATTAATGCAGTATTTTGGAAAGGAAATTTAGAAATAAATATTATCAATGATACTTGGATGATTCATTAAAAAGATCACAAATTGCATCTCTTTTTCTATACTATATATAAAAATCTGGTTAATTGGTTAAAAAAATAGCCAAGTGGTAGTGATTTGAATTCTTTTAAAAAGCTTCATGAAATTAACCTCTATGGGTTAAATAGACTGAAAACTAAACCACTGTCGCTACAAAAGGTAATACTGTATAGCAAATGATCTATGAAAACAGTGGAACAGTAATCCATTAAATGCTACAATAGCCAGCAAATGATTTCCTCTTGTAAAATTGTACAATTAAAGTCAATCAGACATATTTGAAAATGAAGCTTTTTGTATTATGTCCTCCCTACCAGTTAACACAGAGCCAAGATATCAGACAGAATTACAAGCTGAAGTAGCTAAAAGGTCACTGAAAGGTAGCTGTAGCTTAACAGTGCGTTATGCAATTATAAACCCACTGCTCTCAAGGTGAGCAAGGACTGCATGAGTAGTGCATACAACACAATAAAAAGACAATCGTGATCATGATATTCAACCAGAAAACATATAAAATTAATTGGATTTTTTAAAATCCCTGTAACTAAGACCAAATGTGTTGTACATTGATTAAAATATGTCTGGTTTTCAACATTGCCAATCAGGCAGGCCTGCAAAAATGAGGGTCATAAAAACTTTTTTTTAAAAATGCATGCTGGTTTTATAGGAATTCTAAATACCAAAAACAACCTCAGATTTGCTCCATCATGTACAGTTTTCTTACAACTTGCTTTAATGTTTCTATGTTATAATATGTGACTGAATGAAATGATCCTGCAAAGAATTATCCTTCAAAGTGTAAGAAAGGGGTTAAATTCTTCTAATCCGATGATATGAAACACAAAAATCCATTAAAAAGCAAAGGTATTTACACTGGAACATCAGCATCTATACATAATCAAGGCTAAGTAACAACTGAATTGATTTTAAAAAATTGGTATGCCATTTTTGTTGTGCTTTTTGAATTTAACACCCCAAAATACATCAAAAATACTGAATACTGAAAAAAGGTTTATTATTATTATTATTATTATTATTATTATTATTATTTTACTGCAGGTCTGTTTATCTGCCCATTTCAATTTATGTATTCACTGACACAGCTGAATCCAGGAGTCCAAGAAATGTATTCCTACCAAACTGAAACTAGCTACCCAACTTGCTTTCCAATTTTATTTTCAAATTCAGTAGGAGTATAACATAGCCTTTTCCAACCATTTTACCCTGGAGAAACCCTTGAAATAATTTGCAGGATTTAAGGAACTCCTGCATAAAATAATTATACCTACAGTTAAAAAAAAATGCTGTTTTTTTCTCGCAATCACAATCTCTCACAGAACCCATAGTAATCTCTTGTGGAACTCTACAGTTTCAGTGAAGTCCAAGTGAGAAAGTCTGGTATAACACAATTAAACTGAAAAGATGCCTCCCACAATTAAACTATGTTGCAGTCTTCTATGGGCAGATTACTTTAATCTGACTCTAAATAACACACTACTATAGTTAGATATGCTGTACATTTTATCGGTCCTGTACTAATTTGAACATGCTATTTAAATTGACATTGAAATTGAAGTTTAACTACAATTTTCTTTACCCACACCTGGCCCGGGGGGGGGGGGGGGGGGAGAGAGGATCTCTCTGGGCATCTGGAGGTACTCCATTGTGATTCTATGGTCAACATCTAGCAGATGCTGACCACAGAGTTATGCTGGAGAACCTTCCGGTGCCTAGAATGACCACATCTCACACAGACCACATTTCTAGCCAGCTGGAAACCCTTCAGCATGATTCTATGGTCAACTTCCACCAGAAATACAGGGTTTGTCATTATCTGTGATTTTCGCTATCTGTGGTAAGTCAGGGAACATATCACCCGTTGATATGGAGGTTGTACTGCACTGAAATGTTGATCACAGAAGCAATACTTATTCTTTTCGCAATTTGCTATGATTTTATCCTAACTCTCCTCCAATAAACACTAGGCATCATACATGGCTCCTCATCCCGCTTTTCACAATCTTATGAGAAGGTCATCTGAGAGGGAGTGACTTGCTCAAGGTCCTTCATTGTATTCATGACTCAAAGGGGACATGAATCTTGCTCTCTCATTTCCCAACAGAGTACTCTAGTCATTGCACCACACTACCACTCTATGAGGTTTCATGTTATATATCTGTCAAGGGTTTCTATGGCTAATAAGGAGCATAAAGAATAACTCCTTCTATATACTGTGTTAAGCTAAACTGGGGAGCTAAAAAAAAATTCCACACCTCTTTCAAACCAGCCTCATCCTACAAAGTGGTTGGTTGTGTGATGAGAGAGCAATGTCGTTGTAACAGGTGGAAAAATGATAATGGGTTGATCTATACATAGGTTGAGATCCTACACTGCCAAGTGTGGTGTATCAGTTCTACATGTCGAACTATGCCATGGCTTCCCTGTCACCACACCAAGACTCACTGTTCTGCTGTGATAATTCCCACCCCTGGCCATTCAATTGCTGGTGGAGAGCAGAGAGTTGCATAATGATGTGGCTATGTTCACTTAGCCAGAATGAGATTGAGAACATCATCCACTGGGGTCCTCTGGAGGTTTCAGCAGATTATGTCATTTGTCTGCATTTGGCTATGACTACATAGCATACAACCATCACTGAATACAGTGTGGTCCCCAAACTGCGCTCTTTAAGAGATTTTGGACTTCAGCTGGTAAATCTAGGGGATGAGGCTTTGAACACTGTAGAGGAAGAGAATAACAATCTCTGCAAAAACCCAAGAAATACTGGTGAACTTACAGTTGTTTATGTTACCAACAGGATGGTATCCATAGTACTTCTTTTTCCAGAAATAGTGCACCTTTGAATACTGCTTGTGTGAACAGTCACATAAGCAATACCAAACACAACCTACCACGTTTGCTGCCACTAAAAGTAGGGCAGGTGAGGCATTGAGCATCATCTGCACCAAGATAATCTGGTTCATATATTAGATTGTCCAGAAGCAAATCCCATGGGTGTCCTGAACTTCTAGTTCATAGAAGAAAACATGTTCTGTGAATCAGCAAAATGTTCCCCCATTTCCCCCAAAATTTAAGAGACTAAAATTTGGGGGAAGGAGAGAGAGAGAGAGGATAAAATTCAGCTGTTACAACTGAAAGGACATAGACATAAGAGTTCCACAACTTCAAACCCATATGGATTTAAAACAAAAGATAAATATGCTATCTGAAAAATCATGACAATAACAATTTAGATAATTTCAGTATATCCAGCACAAGGCAAGAGAGATTAAAAACTAAACAGAGGGCTTTTTTCTTAAGAAGATAAAACTTGAAGTTTAATTGGTAACTTTTCTGTAAGAAGGAAGAATTTGGAATTGTTCAGCCATTTTTATGATAGCGAATTCAGTGATTAACACTTAATCCGCAACCCAGTAATGAGTATTTAAGTTTCAAATAGAATTATATTCCAATCCAAAATACATTACTTGGAATTAAGGCCTACTGCAATAAATGAACCCAGCAAATCTATTTTAGAACATGATGTTAATTACTTCTAATGTATCAATCTCTTTTGTATCTCACGGTGCTCTGGATTTATATACAGTATGAATTCAAAAGTGAGCTATGGTTACTTCTGTATCTAAAGTGCTTAAATGAAATAAAATATATGTTTGCAGGCTTTGCACACATTTGTTACTTCAGCAACCATCTCCTTGCTCTCAACCTGCAAAAGCAAAACTCTCTATGGAAAGGGGCACTGCTAGATGCAAAACAATGTACACTGCATAACTGGGAAAATACTGCCTTTCTGCAATGAAGGGAATCTACGGTACATAGAGGGCTGAGGAGAAAGAATTTATCAGGGACTATTTCAATTAGCAGTTCAGTTGTAGTAGATGAGGTTGCAGGTGGACTGGACTTAAATTAACACATTAGGAGAAAGGGAGTTCATTCTTCCCCTTGTACCATTCTGCTGGGATGGTTTCCAATTAGATATTTGCTCCACTATCTGTAGCACCTTTGCTCCAACAGCACTGGAGGGTAACCATAACTTTAGAAAATGGTGCAACAAAATATAGAAACTCTTGCTTCCTCAGCATTGCAATTTCTACTTGTTTCTTAATCCTGTCAAACAGTTGCTTTGCAAGGAAATGTAAATACAGGAGATCCAGGTGTGAATATACAATCTTTCATCTAGTTTGGTTTTAACATTTACTCATTAAGTCAAATCCAACATTAACTTTTCATGATCAGAATCTGTTTTGTTTAGTTCAGTGAATCCAAGGATTGCTCATCTCTTTCTTTTCTTTTCTTTTCCTTTTCTTTCTGTTTTTTTTTTCCATCTCCTTTATGTACAAGAGAAGAAAATCAACAAGTTATAAACACTGTTTTTGATACAGCATGTAAGACTGCTGTTCAGTGAAAAAAGAGAAGACTTCCCCCAAGATAGGATGGGCTTCTTCGCATGAGCTTAAAAGATGACCACTCGTTTTGTGGTACAAATGTGCAAAAGAATTTGTAACAGAGCTGCTCAAAGTACCAGACATTGCAGGACTACAACTACCAGCATTCCTTATAATTGACTAAGCTGGATACGGCTGCTGGGAGTTGCAGTCCCAACAGCTCTGGCAGGTTGTACAATTACCTGCTTTAGAAGCTGATGAGAAAGGATAATTACACCATTTTTCATTATTTTCAGTGGAACATGCATCCTGCTATTGCCATACTCAAGAGAGATCACTGCCAATGTGACTTAAGAGCAATATTGTTTCAGCCTCTAGATTCCATGTGGACAAGGTTTTACATGTTAATTTAAAACAGGAATAAGCAATTTCCTCAGTTATCACAAGAGTAATATAAAACTAGGAATCTTCCATCAAGGCTTTTCAACTGCTTTCAAGACTGCAAAGAAAGGTAATTAAATGGTAATGAAAACTCCAGTTATAACAAAAGAACTATTTCTGTGAATGGCTTAGAAAAAACTAGCAGTTTAGATATTCACATATCCCAAAAAGCAGATAGCTTTTCCAAGCTACAGTGGATACCAAAACAGAATATCTCCTGTAATCTACCATATTTTCCAGCGTATAAGATGGCTTTTTAACCCTCTAAAATTGCGTCAAAAATCGGGGGTCATCTTATACGCCGGGTTAAGCCCCGGCCACAGAGGCCACAAGAGAGCCCTGCGGCCTGGCACACTCACCTGGCCTGTTCCAGGCCCAGCATGTCTGCCACCAGCCTCCTCCTGCCTTCCAGGCCTCCAGTGGCTCCTTCAAGCCTGCGTGCAAATGTGCACGGCCGGCTGCCAGCTTCACAGGCCTCCAGAGGACCCTTGAAGCCCGTGTGTGTGGGCGCCAGGCCACCTTAACTCGGCCCATAGTAGGCAAGGGCATTGCCAGCACACAAGGCAGGTTTTGCAGGCCTCAGCAGAGGCCTGGGAAGCCGGCGCGCACATAGGTGCTAGCCCCCCCTAGCAGGTTGAACTTTAAAAGTTTTATTAGGTATACATTGGAAGAGGGGTATGGTAGTCTTATATGGCAAGTATATCTCAAACTCTATATTTTAACTGAAAAAGTTGGGGGTCACCTTATACGCCCAGTCGTCTTATACACCGGAAAATACGGTAGTAATCTAGTCTGCAAGTCAGTTAAAGTGTGCCAAAGCCAGTTGAATGCTGGTGCTTTGAAAACAATGCTCCATGAAACAGCAGATACAAACCAGCCAGTGTGGTGCTTGAGCCAGTATGGTGTAGCGGTTTGAGTGTTGAACTTGGACTCTGGTACCAGAGTTCAAATCCCAGATGGGCCATGTAAACCCACTGGGTGACACTGGGCAAATCACATTCGCTCAGCCTCAGAGGGTGGCAATGGCAAACCCCCTCTGAAAAAACTTGCCAAGAAAATCCCATGATAAGTTCACCAAAGGGTCGCTTAAACTGAAATGACTTGAAGAAATACAACAACAACAACAAATAAAACAAATGAATGCATAGGGGGAATGGTTGTCAGAAAGTTGTTTCAGTGTGTTCATTCTTCAGTACCTATACTCTTTCACAGGGCTTGGACCTATGCATATTAAGTGTAACAGTGCTCTACTTCCTTTTTATCCGAAAAAGCAATCATTTAACAGGTAACTTACTCATTAAAGACCAGGTCAGGAGCAAAATAGAGGAACTGGCTGTTTGTATGCCTGTATGATCTCCAGCTCAAGGCAAACGATGACAAACACATCCAAGAATACTGGATTAGAGTAATTTGGTCCTCAAGAGGCAAGTTTCTGAAGCCTGGAAGATACAAGAATACATTTTAAAAACAACATATAAATATCAATGGCATTTCACATTAACTACTTTGTCATTGTCTAACTGGGCCTTTTCACACAAGGGAAATGGAGCAAAATCGGGGTTTTAAATAGCGATTATCCCATGCGAAACGCAATATTACAATTAAGATTTTCACACGACATCCCTATTAAACAGGCAATAGACAGCAACAAATCATACACAGGGAAATCCTGAAAACGATTTGTTGCTGTTTATTGCCTGTTTAATAGCGATGTGTGCAAAAATCTTAATTGCGATATTGCATTTTGCATGGGATACTCAATGTTTAAACCCTGATTTCCCATCAATTTTCCTTGTGTGATAAGGTCCTAGGTCTCAAACATAAATCATAATGTCTTTGCAATATGCAATTTATTAAAACAGTTTCTTAACAATGAAAGATGTTGCATTTTAAAACCCAGGAGCAAATAATTTAGGCAAACAAAGTCTGAGAGAAAAATTTAACTCTTAATTTAGGGCAGTAGTACTCACATTTTTACCCTTGGAACCCTTCTTTACATCTACATGTGGACATACACACACACACACACTACTCCCCAACTGACATAGTGTAGGAATAAAAATATTCTGCTTATTTAGTTTATGTATTTTCATTCGCACATTCATGTATATTTGTATTTTAACATTTTATGAGGAAATAACATTGTTCAAATTGAAGCAGAGCTTTCAATGCTCACCCCCCCCCCCCAAGCAACTCTCACGCTCCCCTGGGGTCCCACACAGCCATTTGCAAACCACTGATTTAGGGTAAAGTAGACAATATGCCTAGCAGGACTTAAAAGCGGTGCTCTCTTAACTGGTGAAAGGCCTCTGTTTCTCTTAGCATGTTCTTCTTCACATGCTGGTATCTTGCATTCCAGCATGCTTTGTTTTGTGATTGGTCAGTGAAAGGTAAACAAAGGTTTAATCTTATTAATCTTTGCTAATTGCTAATCTCTGGGAAAATGCAGCCTACTTAATGTCTAGTAAGACATTTTGCATCCTTATCTCAGATGTACAGGGAATGAGTCAGGAATACTCAATAACAAGGAAAATCCACTTGGCATATGTTTGGAGGCAGTGCAGTCTTTACTTATTTTACAGTATCCATAGCTGAATGTTTGCATCCAATACAGATTCCAGGTAAAGACATTATGACACACGAGGGGCTGGAGGTGCTCTGTGCTCACAGTGCTATGAAAATGTGAACAGAAGAATATGACATTATTCTTAAAAAGGCTCCTAGTTTTGTTTCTTCACTTCACTATCACTTCTTCTAATATATTCTTCATCAATATTAAATTTTATTTAGGCTACACTTTATGAAAAATATATTTATTCAGTATTTATTCAAGACAGCTACCTAGTTCAGTTTCCATTCCAAAGACACAATGGACTAATGCTTAAAACAGGAAGCTACTACAGTGGACCCTTGTTATACACTGGGGTTTGGTTCCAAGATCCCCCGTGTATAATAAAATACGTGTATGCTCAAGTCTCATTAAATATACTGACATAGCAAAATGGAAAATCAAGGTTTGATATTTGAAATTTATACTTATTTTGAACATTTTCAACCCGTGTATGCTTGAATCCGTGTACAAAAAATCTGTGTATAAGAAGGGTTGACTGTAATTAAATCTTGATACAAAGGAAGTATTATCATCAACATTTTTGCATAAATGAAAAGCCAAAGTATCTACATTAAAACAATATGTTGCACATTCAGAGGTTAAGAAATTCAAAACCCATTCATCTAAAATGCTATAATATTTGAAGTATTTTTGGTCTTGCTGGTTGGGGGGGGGGGGGGGGTTCCTGGGAATTGTGGTTAAAATATATTTTTCCAAGTATAAGGTTATACTAGATCCTTACCTGGAAGTATCTTTGCCCATTTTACCACCTGAATCATCTGCTTGCCAGCAAGACGGTTTAAAGTGGAGAGTAGGTGTTCTGCTGTATCTGGCTTTGAGCTGTCGTATCCTGCATATACAATTTCAGGTTCAATGTTCTCTAGAACCATGGCAGGCGAGGGAGTAAGTGCTGGTGAAACTGCAGACAAGTGAGGAACCAGTGCTGTGTTTACAGAAGGTTCCTTTGCTGGAGCAATATAGGTAGTCCCTTCTTCTGGACTTTGGGGAGGTGGCTGTTGCTGTTGCTGTGGTTCTTCATGGATTCCTTTTAACTTGCCCAATTTTTTTGACTTCCGTGCTGTGAAAAAAGAAAAGATGTGTAAAAATGCTGGCATTTTGTTGGAGACGTGAGTTATTACCTTCTTACCCTCTATCAAAAAATGGAAGACAGGGATGCTCCTTTGGCAACAGTTACCAGGTCAGGGAGTAATCATAATAGACCAATAGAAGAATTAGTTTGGACTTAAAAAAAAATAACTTGCATTTTAAAAGAATAATGTACACATGGAAAAAAGCAAGTTGCATTAATATCTCCCATATACATCTCAATTTTTAATGCATTTCCCCCTTGTTCACACAAAATCATGTGAGAATTATTAATTCTCCTAAAAGCACACATACCCTGTCACAAACCACTTAACTTTCTCTTTGTTCACTGAATCACTTTTGACTCTGTCATTCTTTTGTTATCCTCTCAGTATTCTCTCACAACTTTGCTTTTTAAATTTTACTGCATGTGTTCTCCAAGACAAAAGAAATTTAGTAAGTGTTTCAAATAGAGTGTCAGCTTTAAACAGACATAGGCCTGTTACATACAGCCAAAATAAAGCTGCTTCGAGTCACAGTGGAGATATGGGGTTTCAATGATGCATGCGTCCTCAGAGTCCAGAAGCCACACCAAAGCCATGCTCCAGTCCTTAGGGATGTGACTCGAAGCAGCTTTATTTTGGCTGTATGTAACAGGCCATAAAAGCTAACTGCGCAATTCAATTTCTTTGTATTTCCTCTTTCTAGACTTACCTGTGGGCCGTTTTAGCTGCACTCAAAATTTAGCAGAGAAGAGATGGCCTGAGACATTTCACTATCTGAGCTGAAGAACAAGATGGCACCCACCCACATTCTATACAGAAGCTGACTGGAGTGAGGATGAGTTAGATTTCGCTATTATATCTTAAGACAACAGACCAGGAAAAAAATGACTGAGTACCAGGAAAATATAACTGAGATCCCACATGAAAAGGGAGTAGTGTAACACTTCAACTGCACAATTCTGTGTCACCCTAGACATCCCTGTTAACTATCAAGTTTCAGTGTGTCTGCTTCTTACTGATGGTGATTGGGAGATTGGGACGTTGATTCAGAGGAGAAAGATGAAGCTGATCTGGGCTAGTGGGGAGGGGAAGAAATGAGAGTGTGTTCACAGATGGAGTGCACTGGTCTTTCCCCTTCTGTCAGAGTAAGAAGCTGCCATTTTTTCTCCCTCTGAATTGTATCTCCACTCCCCCCACTTCCAGTAGGCTTATTTCCTGGACTTGAGAATTGTGGAGGAGGTGGTTTTGGACAGGGCACAAAGGGCAAGAGAATAGCCTCCAGAGCCCTTTCCCAAAAGAGATGTGTGTGCATAAGCCACATATATGTGCACACACTGACAGAATCATCATAGTATTCTGCCCAGTGTGTAACACATGCAATTCTGTCTTGCAGCATAGGAGGATAGCCAGTAGAAACTCACTCAGAAGCAACAGCCATGGTACAGTGGCAGCTTCCCCAGAATCTGTTGCCTAAAACAGCTGCACACTTTGCCTAGTGGTAAGGGCAAGCCTTGTACAAGCATAACTAGCTCTACATTTTTTCACACTAAAAGGTGGGTTATCTAATTATCATTGCTTCTATTTACTTCTCCTTCCAAGGTCTGGTAGTTTCTATGGTACCCACTATATAGCAGTGAAGTGAACTGGGAAATCTCTTCTGTATTCATAGCCCATTGTGTGCTAAATGAATCTGAATGCATGTAGGTAATTTTTTAAATCACATTACTTTAATAAACAAAGGGAAGTATTGACATAAATATTGCATTAAAATAAAAAAACACCATTAAATAGCATCTGCTAGCATGCATTTACAAAGCCCATATATGGCCAATTCACTAACTGGAAATGTTGTACACAGAGGCATTTGACAGCTATCTCATGGAAGTGAAAGACATATCTCTGAATGAAAGGTCATCAGACATCTAGGTGCCTCCCCCCTTACACAGCAAGGTAAGAACAAGAAGTACCATTTGGAGGATCAACACCTTCCTAAACTTTGTATGAATTGTCAACAGAAAAGTTTTCAGAAACTGAAAGGGCTTTTAATAAGTACGGTACACACTGTGCTATTTTTCACTTTAAAAATACTTAATGCATGTTTTAGGTTGCTTTTAATGTTACTAATAGGTGAGGTTGTTGTCAGAATCAAGCAGATTCTGACTTATGGCGACTCTCACCATAGGTTTTTCTTGGCAAGATTTATTCAGAGGAGCTGTCACTGCATTCTTCTGAGGCTGAGAGAGTATGACTTGCTCAAGGTCGCACAGTTGGTTTTCATGGCCTAGTGGAGATTTGAACCCTGGTCTTCTTGCTGACACTCTACTGATGATTTACATTTTAATAATAATCTTTTGTATGTTTATTTTAATCTACAGTGGATTTTTTAAAAAATGTGTAAGCTGTCTGTTCTGGGGAAAAGGGTATTGGGAGTGAGGGTCAAATGATGTTAATGAAGGAATAACTGAAGCCTGGTTTGGAGAAATGCCTATTCCATGGCACCAGGAATTGTCAAGGGCACCTTGCTTTGGAAAAGTTCCCAGAAACCAGGTATTACAGAGATAGGCTGCTCATTGCATGCAGATACCTTATCCTTACAATGGTAATAAAGCTGTCTTACTTTCTTTGTAGCTTCATGACCTGGGTAAAGGTACAATTGACAGTGTAATGGATTGTTGGCCTAGTGTAGTGTACCCAAATGAACTTATCCTCCTGTACTCAGCGACATTTATTTATTTATTTAAAGTATTTCTGTACTGTCATACACATTGACGTCTGTCTCTCAAACACATACATATGTATGTATAGTATACCATTCTCATATGTCACTAAACCTTCCTTAGGAACCTTAAAGACAAAGAGCACCCAATTCCCCCTAATCTTCTAAACACAAATAGCTTGTTCAGAGCAGCACACCCTATTCACAGTAGGAAGCTCATTAAGAACAGGACAGGACTGGGACCCCCCCCCCCAGACAGTCCTATTTCAGATATACAGTATTTCATAAGTCTAAACTACAGTAAATATATGTTTGCACCTAAAGGTGTTATATTTCATCCTGATATATAGCTGACTTTTGACAAATTACTATCAAAATTTCTCCTATTCTTCACAAATCAAATCACCTTCCCTCCCACCCTCTAAAGAAAACTGGATTGACAAGCTGCAATATAGTGCATTTATACAACTTCAACTTCCAAGTCAGCCAAGGACAAACTCTGTCTCAAAGAGCCCAGTCTGTCAAGAGAATCATAGAGCTATATGAAGTTGCCTATCACCTTGGTGAATCTTCAACGTAATGCAATGTAATTCTGGACTGCCAGAATTTCAGATGCAGGATATTTCATTTTGTGACAAACACATAATCAAGTATGTATGTAGTCTTCTATTGCTTGATACATTTTCATTGTTGGAACGTGTGAAATATACAAACCTATGCATACAAAGTTACCGATCTATAGAATGATAAATATCCATCCATCACAAGTTTCTCAAGTTCAGTTTCAATTAAAAAAACTACTGCATTAATTTATTTAGTGTGCATGGCATGAATTTCAATATCTCTTTGAAAAGCAACTAACTTAATAGAGACTGAGGATTCTTGCAAATGTATTCAGTTAGATGTTAAGCATGAATGTCCAAAGAATCTATTCCTGCTCTTTTGCATATTGTGAAATAAAAACAGATCAAACTATCTTTCCTTACACTCACAGAACTGATTTCCATTCTGTGTTGCTGCTACAAGAAATTCATGCAAACTGTTTAGTATTTTGAATTGGATATATTTTGCAGAAATACAACACAAGAGATGGACAAAGCCATGTCCCCCTCCCATGTATTTGGTGCAAAAGATATTTTGAAAGTAATTTCGGGGTACCTAAACAGGCTTTTGAAATGCCTATTTATAACCTTGAAATGAGAAGCAGTCATTTTCTCTAACATATCAGACTAGGTTTTTGCTTGTAATGGCCTTGGGTAGATCCAGAAGTGCCCCCAATATATAGTACCTAATTTAAGTATTAGTTTTTCAAAATGCAACAGCTACTTCTTTGACAGGACACATTGTGCAATGATATTATGGAGTGTACACAGCACACCAGATTAACATAAAAGAAGAAGACATCAGAAAACTAATACAAATCGGAAACCAAATTCAGGAGTCATAATGAGTCTTCCCTTGCAGTAAGGAAATACAGTATAGTATACTCATTCTATATCTTATATAGTCCATTGATATCCAACAGAAATTGTTGTATCTGCACGCTTATTATGGTGCCTGACTTGCCAAAGTTATACTTCCATTTCTCTTACTGAAGTTTTTCTGGAACAAAGACAATGAAAAACTGATGATGCCCAGAGAGATTTAATACCTCTGTTAAGATTGGATGGACATTTGTCAATGGACAAGTATAGATTATTCCTTTTTGCAAAATCATTTTGGATACAATCAAAGGGATGATGTGCAAACTTGGACAGTCAAATGAATAGTGCATTAGTGAAGGTGAGGAATAGCAATCACAAGCAGTTTGAATTTGGGTGTGCTAAAGAATGACTTTTGAAGATGATGCAGTAAAACAAGAAGCAATGTGGGATAAGAATGAACTGAAGGGGCTGGGGGGTACTATTTTCTCCTCCACCCCAATGATTCATCACAACAAAGCATTCAGTGTTGCATGAGCCTTTTAGAGTAAACAGTTATGGAGACAAATCAAGGAAGAGGATTTCCTCCCTCCATCTTATAATACTAGAACCTAAGTCATTCAGTGAAGCTGAACAGTGGGAGATTCAGAGACAAAAGGTACCATTAAACTGTGGAATACAATGCCATAAGATGTAGTGATAGCTGCCAACCTGGATGGCTTTAAAAGGGAATTAGATAAACTTAAGGGGGATAAGGCAATCAATCACTACTAGTCATGATGGCTATATATTACCTCCAGGATCAGAGGCAGTATGCCTTTGAATACCAGTTGCTAGGGAACATGAGCAGAAAGGTGCTATTCTGTGTATGCCCTTCTTTGGACCTTTTCATAGGCATCTGGTTAATTACTGTGGGAACAAAATGCTGGACTATATAAGTGTTTTGTCTGGTCCTGCTAGACTCTTCTTCTGTTCTTAAACTGATCCATACCATTGTATTTTGCAGCAAGAATGAAGCTCTCTATAACACACCTTTACAAAAGATGCTATACAGCAAGGAGAATAACGATAGCAATTATAGTCCAGGGGAACATGACAACGACTAGTACAAGTGAGAGGTATTTTGATTTTCTTGGCTGAGATTTGGCAAAAAAGCAGAGATGATAGAAGATCTGAACACAAAGCACTATGGCTTCTTAGTAATTCCACAGTCACTTTACTGTAAAGGTTTCTGGCTGTCGTGTTCTGTGTGCAGGCTCCTTCGCAACATGATGGTCCCCATGTTATTTTCTCCAGTCTGCTTCTTAAAGGAGATACACGACTATGTTAGTTTTTGTTTCTGTACTTTTAAGATAAAACACCATATTTTGCCCCGTTTTTAAGGATATATGTATATGGGTCCACTCAGTTGTTAACTGTATCTGGCTAAATGAAGTGCACAATTCCCTTGTTGCAACAGCAACACTGCTACTGATCCACTGCTGGGCACAACTCAAAATCCTGGTTATGACCTATAAAACACTTTTACAGCCCACCCACACCAATGGAGTGGATGGCAAGCCCTGTTGCTGTTAGTAGCCACATGTGCATGCGGCTGCAGCAGAGTAGTCGCACACACACCCATTAAAATTTGCATGAGTTGAAATGCTGCAGTTTTTTCATCTGCAAGGAGTCTGTATTGGAACCTGCACAGATACTAAGAACTGACTGTACAGCTTGGATCCAGGTTATGGCTGTATTGTCCCATATGAACCTGCTCATGCTTTGAGATCTTCTGCCCCCCCCCCTTGTTTTTGTCTTACCACTCTCACAGGTACATCTGGTGGGAATACAGAAGAGGGCCTTCTCAGTGGCTGTTCCCCGATACTAGAACTACTTTCTCAGAAAAGTTAGACTTGCTATTTTTCTGCAGACCTTTGAAGACATATTTCTTAGGGTAACGGGTCTGGCATAATAAGCTAGTTTGTCTGTTGTTTTGTTTTAATAGTTTATGTTTTTTAACTGGTTTTAGTTTTCTGATAGTGTAATTACATTTTTAACTTCTGTGTACTGTGAATTTTTAGCTTTAATTGTTAGATATCACCTTGAGTCCTAAAATGGGAAAGAGAAGATTTATATACACAGGGGGAGGAGTGGTGAGGAGAGAAAAACACTGAAGAATAAGAATGAGGAAAAAGTGTAAGACAATTTCTCATTCCATTCTAAAGATTGGTCAGATAATTCCACTCTAGAGATAAATTGGACCAACGGAGAAAGTAAAAATAAGTGGGGAAGAGATTAAAAAATACAACCAAGACAGATACTATAGGGTGATTAAAAGAATGGTGCAAACCTAAATAAGAACAGCTTTATTTCTGAATTATTCTTTAGAATCACTTTATACATGAATGGGCAACTGTATAGAGGACAGGGGCTAATTTTTGCACCCATAAGCACCTCACAGGCTGCACTGTTATGTCAATTCTGGTGTCATTTTTGGTTGCTTTTCAACCATTTTTGTTGTTTGAGGGTTTTTAGAGCTTCTGGAATATGCCACATTTGTTGCTGATTTGGGGAAATTTTGGTGGGATTTGGAGTGGGGGGGGGAACCAAATGGAAAGTGATGATTTTTTCTTTTTGAGGGGCTTGTGGGTGTCATCAGAAGCCACATAATTGGAGATTGGGGCTACATGCTGCCAAGAGATGGCACATTCATCACCCCTGCTTTACTGCTTTGACCACTACTGTATTGAAATGGATCTTTTACAATACACAATTCAATATATTCTCCAGAGTGTAAAAAGAAAGGTACTTTTTTGGATTACAACTCTAAAAAGCCATCTGGGGGATCTGGAAGCAGAAGCCCAACAGGTGACTTTTCCAAGTCCTGCATTTGTCACTCTGTTGGAGCGTCTAATAAACAGCTTAGGGCATTATGCACAGCAAACTAGACTGTCTGATCCCAGACAGACGTGTATAGTGAGACAGAGAAGTTGAAATGATAGGATGAGTTGAAGATAATGTATTCATGGTGGTAGGGTGAACAAAACTCAAAACACAGTTTAAAAGCTACTGTAGACTTGAATATCAAGCAGAATTTTAAGCAAATAAAATGTCAATACAACACCTGATGAAAAATCACTACGTCAATTGCTGCTAGCAACTTGGATTTACTTGAGGTTCTGTCTTCCAAGCACAGCCAGGTGCTGCTTAATTTATTTAAACTGACAAGATCATGGCTCTAGGTGGTCTGTCTCCCAGCTACAGAGACTCTCAGATTACATTAAAGACCAGAATGAAGATGTCCTACATGACAACATGGAAGATAAATATGGTAGGTAAAATAGTGGTCATTGTTTTGGGTTGTTGTTGTTTTTAAAGATGAAATCTTCCTGATTCCACTATGAAGTACACTAGTGTTCTTCATGTCCAGAAAAGCTTTACAATAATATATGCCTTACATTAAAATATGAAATGGAAAAGGGAAAACAGTCACTAAAAGAATAGGCAACAGAGCAAAACAAATTATCCTTCAAATCCTATTTTAAATTAATAATCAAAAGACATGTTCATTTGTTTACACCAATTAACAAATATATTTTGGGCTTTATGTTCTGTGTTAAAGGCCTTTACACATTCATTAAGCACCGAAATGCTGCATACTTTCTAATGCAAAGGGCCACATCTTTACCTAACTAGTTATTTTGACAATACTGTACTATGTTATCTTATGCTGCGATTACTGTAATTAGCTCTTCACCACAACGTTGGAGGTGCACAGCTATTAGTGGAAGAAGAGTGCACCTAAGTCCTAGATTTGTCTATTTCCTGGAATAATAACGTGGAGCTTATGCAATAGAAGCTATTGTGCTTTCCAGAACTACTTTTCCACATTTCAAATATCCAACTGGCTACCAGTACCAGTCACAAAGAATCCAAGAAGTGCAGTGGTTCAAACTTTTGAAGAATTCTCTGAATGGATACAGCAGCACTCAGAAACAAGAATCATCTGGTGTGCATTGGAGAAAGTGGGTAAAATACCACACTTGTACTTTGAAGCAATGGACAGGAAAGAGGAAAAACAAAGTTGTTTTTTAAACAAAAACAAAAACAAACCTCTTGGCTCTACATTTCTTACATAATGGTGAAATGTAATCCATCAAAAAGATCCTTATTAACCAGGTTAACTTCTTAAAGTAGTTTGTGTGTGAAGCGGGCCCACACCTGCTGGAGCTGGGATCTGGAAATGTGGAGGACAGAAGGCATGAGTCTGTGGTTTCCTGCTGTGAGGGGCATGTGCCTGCAGTGGGGCATGTGCACGGGGCTGCTCTCCGCTGGCCTAAAGTGCCGCCAAGGTGAGGGTACTGTTTTGTCTCCAAGGTTGAGGAGGAGAAAACAGAGGACGCCAGTCTTCTGAGGGGGCTGTACGTCGGGAGGGAGTGCTGAGAATGCCTGTCATCCTCCAATTGTCTCTCAGGGCCAGTTACTTTCTCTGTTTTTCTTTTGCAAAATGCTCAGATCAGCCGGACACAATTTTTATAGTAGTCTGCACAGTAAATATATTGCTCCCTAATATACCTGATGTGAGGGAGCAGCCATTATTCTTCCAGTGTGTCAAGGACCAATAACATATTTGTGCCTAGTTGCTACAAATATTTCTTTCCTGTTAACAAGTCTAGCAGCTAATGGTCTATAGACTGGCATTAGTCCCTCAACTACCACTAGTCTATATAATCCATCCTTTAAGCCAAGGATGTGAATCATGGAGCCCTCCAATTTCTGTTGGACTACAACTCCCAGCTGTATGAGATGTCATAGCCAATTACAAGGTATACTAAAGGTTGCACTTCCAATAGCATCTAAAGATCTGAATGGTTCCCAATCCTGCTTTAAGCACTGTGTGTGTGCATGCGCCTTCAAGTCACCTAGTAGCTTATGATGTCCCCATGAATTTTATAGGGTTTTTTTTAGGCCAATAAGACTCAGAGGTGGTTTCACTGATTCCTTCCTGTGAAATATAGCCTAGAGCACCTGGCTTTTGTTGGTGGTCCCTTATTCAAGTACTAACCAAGAGTGAACCTGCTTAGCTTTCCAAGATCAGACAGGATCTGGTTTATGGTATTTAGACTGCTGCTTTAAGCATATCCTGTTTAAATTGCTATTGTTTCTTTTTCACAGAAACTGATTTTATTTTGTGAACTTCGCTTTCCTTCAAGTTTAGATAACTGAATGCAAATTACCTGGTGAATCCAGAAATGTTATTGTTTCCTTACCATAGTGACTTATACCTGATACCAGCTGGATTGATTCACCCTGTCCCTAATTTATCCGAATTAAGCCAAAAATTAAATACCAAAAATAGGCTATTGTCTGCACAACATACTTCAACAATGTTTAGAGCTAAACTATTTATTTAGGAAAAAAAAGAAAGATTTCATCTTTTAAAATCCAGATTCAGCAAAAGCGGTAAAAGTATCATGTTTCTGCATCATCCCTGGTCCCTCCTTCATTTCCTGGCACTGTTCCCTGGCTAAGGTACACACTCTCAGGTGACCTTGCTGATAACAAAAACAGTAGTTTTATGAAAGAGCCAAAAACTGATCCATTCCAGTATTCCTCTTGTCATTTCCACATCTATTTATTCCTTTTGAATGATCCATTCCTTATTTTTCATACCTCCATATTTCCATGCTCCTGTTTCTAGCCCTTATTACTCTATGCCTTTTCCTAAAAGGCACGGTATCTCTTCTTATTTTCTGTCCTCTGCCTATCAAAACTCTGCTACTTAGGATCACAGGATCATTGAACCTTAAGAGTTAGGAGAGGCTGCAAGGGACCTATTGTCTAACCTCCAGCCATGTAGGAAATATATAATTACAGCAATCTTGAGAGATGCCCATCCAATCTCTGTTTAAACCTATTTGATTTAACAACATTTTTATCACTGTGATTTCTTGAACATGTTCATAATGAATGCATTTTCTTGTAAATGCAGATCAGAAAAATGAAGGGAAAAAAAACCTCACCATGTCATTTGTATCTAATTTTTAAAGGGTGGAAGACTTTTGATGAATTAAAAGAAATTTTGCAATTGATCACCTTAAGGCTTCACTCACTCCATTAAGCCTTGACATTTCAGAGGCAGAGTCAAGGTAGCCTCAGATCTTCAGGCTAAAAACTTGCCCTCTTTTTCAAAGATGCTATATTGAGCAGGAGGAGAAACACTATATATTTTGGTGAACTTTGTCTATTTGGCAGATCAAGAGGAGGGAAGCAGATCACTGTGATTTCCAGGTAAGACAGTTGCCTGTCTGTTCCTGAGCTTGCTTGGAAGACCACAGCACAAGTACAGTGGGTTATATTGCTGCTTTATCTACGAAACATGATGTCACTACAGTAATTAATGTTGCTCTGTGGATTTATTAAATTAGTTTATAGGCATAGTCTCACTTGATAGATATGGTCAAAACATATTGGACACAACAAACATGTCATCTGTCATTTAACTGGGTCTTACATACTTCTTTCCTCAAGCAGAAAGAAGTAGAAAGAACAGGAAGAGTGCACTGCATGGCTACAAGGAAGCCACAACTGTAATATGAAGAAAGTATTAGGAAGCACGATTTTGAAGAGCGTAGAAGATGTATATTTGGACTACAAATCCCAGAATTCAGCAGTAACATGTTGGATAGGAGATTCTGGCATTTCTTGACCAAAAAGTGCTACTATTTATTTACCACTTTCTTCCCCATACTGGGATTCAAGGTGGCTAACAAAATTTAAAACGGTCCAAGTTAAAACAATACAAAACATTAAAAATACAAAGTTTAAAACATTACGTATTTAAAATGTAAAACTCTTTATAAAACTCTTACAGCGCCCATGTCAGCACGATATGTTCTTATCTGCTATTAAAATGAAAGCAAGGAAAAAGCCAGCCTGGCCTCTCTAGGGAGGGATTTCCAAGTATTGAAAGCAGCCACTGAGAAAGCCCTCTCTCTTGTTCCCACACACTTGAGAGGGTAGTGAAACAGAGAAGAAGGCCTCTCCAGACAATCTCACTGTTCTAGTGGGTTTGTAACTGGATATACTTTTGTACTTTTTGTGAATTTTCTGTCATTTTTATATCCAACATCCACACGCTTGTCGTAGACACAGGCATATTTCATACCATTCTGCCCTGCTCTACTTCAATTTACAGTAGGCCCTCCATATCCGCGAACTTGCCCTCCACAGATTCCAGCATCTGCAGATGGCAAACTCACATTGGGGGGGGGGGCAGAAAAGGAGGAAGATGCAGAGGTGACAGGGAAGAGAAGGAAGAGGGAGAGGTAGAGATGGCAACGGGAAGAGGAGGAGGAGGAAGGAAAGGCGGAGGAGGTGGCAGGAAAAGGAGGAGGAAGAGGTGGCAGCAGGAAGAGGAGGAGGAGGGAAAAGAAGGAAGAAGTGGTAGCGGCTGCAGCAGCAGCAGCAGCGGGAGAAGAGAAGGAGGAAGAAAGAAGACAGGAGGAGGAAGTGGTGGTGACAGCAGTGGGGGGAAGAGGAGGTGGTGGTGGCAGGAAGAGGAGACAGCCCCCTGCCGCCCACCGCAATGAGAGCGGTGAGGCGGGCTTCAGACAGTTGGGGAGGCAATTGTCCCCAATGTGGCATGGCAGCACTATTATTGAGAACAATGAGACTTGAGCATTTACAGATTTTGGTATCTGCGAGGGGATCCAGAACAGATCCCCCACTGATACTGAGGGCCCACTGTACTTTACTTGAAAGAATACTTTTACAAAAGGACTCCATTAGAAATGCATCTTCATATCCTTATAGTATTAAGTATGAAACTATGGCTGGCATTCTGTTGTTGAATTATGGTGGCATAAGGCAGACTTAAACTATCACAACTCACTTTTTGGTCCTTGGGAAAGTTAAAATTCACCACTGACCATGCAATGACTCCCCCACAAAACTTTTTCTCAGAGATAGGCCCACAAATCTGACCAGTTCTTGGACAGTGGAGAGCAGGAGATAACAGCCCACTTATTTTCCTGAGCTGGTTATAGAGCAATGACATCATCTGCAGGGGCCCCAGGAGAACCCCTGAAGGTTCACTCAGGTTGCCTGTCACTGTGTGTCCAGATGAAGGAAAAGAGCTGTCTGCTGCTCCCCTTCTCTCCACTAACCAGGAAATGGCAGGCCCAGGGTGACGCATTTGGGAAAAAGTTGGGTTGGAGGGGTTAGAAGGGAGGCTATTGTTCAGTATATCTCATAGCTGTGACTCTCGATGCAGGGTCTCAGTTATATTGTTAACTAAGGGTAGAAATCTGTTGGTGAACTACATCAACATCAGGCTTTATTTTTTGACTTGACACTTTTGGAGGGGGGTAGCATTTGTAGGGGAATGGCAACAAAAGCCATTCCTGTCAGGAGATAAAACTTCTTTGTTAGCTCCTTATCTAGCAGGGCACTTTTTTTTCCAGATGAGGATGGCCTTCACTGCAGGTCTGCTCATGGTAGTTTGTAGCTGCGTTGTCTGTGACCCCTTTTCCTCCACTACTGTGCCACTTCCTCCTCCACCACTGCCACCTCCTCCTCTTTGTCCTCCTTCTCCAGCATAGTTACACCAACAAATAGGGCCTTGACCTCACTAAGTATTGAAGTCATCCTAATCATGCGGTTTAATAATACATTTAATTTGACAAGCATATACATTTTTACTACATATTTTTAAACTAGGCTGGAAATTAGCAGGAAATTCTGGTAGATAACACATAGCTTGAACTTTCCTTTGGCTGCATCTATTTTGATATTCTTTTAAAATGTTCCCACAGCAGAATAATAATAATAATAACAACAAGGTGCAGAACTCCTGATGCTTTAATCCTCTTAGCTGTGTGAAACTCCACTAAAATTACTGTCATCATCTAACTCCCACTTTCCTTATTCAGAGCTATAAAATACATATTTCAAAAAACCCTCAGAATGACAATAGGGTACAGTACTTTTGCACAATACTTTGTTCTTAGTTGAGTAATTCAAGATAGAACTTCTGAGATCATCCAGCTGATAGCAGTTTAAGAATAGTACATGTTTAAAACTTTTCTTTTTGCCCAAGTAAAATGAAAATGTGTATTTATTTCTGTGTCCTTACCTCCCAGATTCATTCCAGCTTGGAGACATTTCTGTAATCGACAAGCTGGACAATTTTTTCTTCGAATCTTGTCAATTATGCAGTCATTCCGTCCTGCACATAAATAATTGTGCTGCCCTGCATTGACAAAAACAAATGGCATAAGGTTTTTTTATTAATAGTCTTTAAACAAATTTACATTAACAAGCTTCACATAGATATTTTAGAAATACAATCATATATACTCATCTAGTGCATCCATATATACTCATTCTTTTTAACTTATACCTTTTGTATCTCCCTATGATTTGAACACTATCGTATATTTGGGTTTGAAATTTCTCCTTATAATTTAATAGTTTAAAAAGTCTTATTAACTATATAAATCAACTTCCCGTACACTGTCTTCCAAGAAGTTCTTTCTTGTCCTTCTTCCATGACTCTTTTATTGTGAAACTTCAGAATTCACCAATTAGCTTGCTTATCTGCTGCTCAACACAATACTACCTTGGATTATGTAAACATTTTGCCAAACTGTACAGTTTTATAAATTGTCTTCATTTCCCTCAGTATTATCAATTAGCTACAATAAATTCCTCAAAGAACATTGCATGTATTTTGCTTTATGTTATCATATAAAAGCTTTTTTAGAACTATTTTTAACATAACGTTAAAAGTAAATCTAAATATTATATTGTATTTTTATAGATACATACATATTGTTGTTTATAAAGCATAAGTTATTTTTTAACTTATATAGTTAAATAAACGGTCCACAATCCAGCCACTGCTGCAATATATTGGCCTGAATTCAATTAATTAGTCCCAACTAGAATAGACTCACTGAATCAGTTTTTGAATAGTGAGTCAATATGTAAGTAAATCTTGGAGGAAAGGCAAAAAGGAGCAATTAAATGAATACTGAGAAGGAAAAGATAAGGAGTTGGAGATGCATAAGAAGGCAATGAAGGCATGGTTGAGATTTCTAAATTTAGAGCAAGATTAAAATTCAGCCTCTCCTTGAGGTTACCCAGTAGAATTGATAGTCAGTGGAGCAGGGATGTGGAGACTGTGGCTTTTCAGGTATTCTTGGAATCCAATCCCCATACAGTAATTCCTGACCAATAGCCTTGCTTGCTGGGGCAGATAGAAGTTGGATATCAACAACCTAGAGAGCCATGGTTTCCCCACACTTCCAATCCCAACCAAAAAGAACACTTCAGCTTAGTTTGGTCTCAGCTAAATCATAAGCTATTCAAATTTACATTCTGAAAAAATAAACATTCAAAATTTACTGATATAAATAAAGTAAATTTAACATGATTAAGGCAATTATCACTGCTTTGTGCTTTCCTAACCATATTATTAAAATAGAAACCTTTACAGACCCTGACTGTGATACATTGGACAAAAGCAAACTATGGCCTGT
>NC_056526.1:146806102-146820749 GCF_019175285.1 Sceloporus undulatus | reverse complement strand
TACAGACAGGCCAAAATAAAGCTGCTTCGAGTCACTTTGGAGGTATAGTATTTCAATGATGCATGAGTCCTAAGAGTCCAAAAGCCACACCAAAGCTGCACTCAAGTCCTTAGAACTGGAGCATGGCTTTGGTGCGGCTTTTGGACTCTTAGGACGCATGCATCATTGAAATACCATATCTCCAAAGTGACTCGAAGCAGCTTTATTTTGGCCTGTCTGTAACAGGCCTATTATATCAATTAAAAGTTTTATCTTCATGCTTCTCACAGGGCTATTACCAGCCTTAAATTCAGTAAGGCACATGGCTAGCCAAATCCACAGGGATTCCAAGCCTTTGTTAAATGTTTATCAAAACTATCTTTTACTAGAGCTTTTTAAAAGTTTCTTACACACACTGGGGGAGGGGATGTGTATCCTTTTTTGAAAATGACACACAGATATATGTGCTGGCAAGATCTTTATGTGGCACTTCAATTTCATAGCACAAATTCATATTGTGACTAGAAAATATTCTAAGAACATTTTAACACCAATTTTACAGTGCATATTCAATTATCATCTTTTCAATGGTGGCATATAGAAGAACAGAAATATCCCTATAGCAAGGCTTGGTAATTATCAGAACCAAATGCCATATCCTAGGAAGTCCACATTAAAAATAATTAACAAATGGCCAGCAACATCCCACTTTTGATCAGTTTCAAGGGCATGAGAAAAGAGGAGTTAAATCCCCAAAGTACTTTGCCACAGCAAGCTCATTTAAATTATTCAGGCTTCCAGCTGCAGAACAATTATTCCAGTACTTGGCAGTCATCAAGCCACATCTAGGTATTCCAAGGAAAAGCTTTTGATATCTCAGGTCCCAGGGTTTTCTTTCCCCTCTCTTCTGTGCTATGTACTTGGAAAGCTTGAGGAACAAGAGTAGAAAGGATGAGCCAAACAGGTGAGGAAGAGAAAACATTTCCCCCCAAGTGCAGGTATTCACCTATTTTCTCTCTATCTCCTCAACCTACAGTGATTTTATGGGAGTGGGGAAAGAAAATAATGTTTCCTATTCTGACAAACCACTTTCTTGCTGTGGCCCCATAAGGATTCAAATCTGCTGGGTCAAATAGATGCCTCTGCCTCATCATCCAGCTTGGGTCAACTAGGAAGCCACAGCTGCTGAGGAAGCCTTGTTGATATTTGATTGTAGTAAACAAAAAGTATGCATATGATCCACAAGTAAAACAAAATTTACATTTGTTGTGTGCCTTCAAATCATTTCTGATCTATGGCTTACCACTGCCTTCCTCTGAGGCTGTGAGATTGTGACTTGCCCAAGAACATCCAGTGGGTTTCCACTTGCTCTCACAAAGACCCCAGAAGACCAGGGTTCAAATCTCTGTTTAGTCACTGAAACCCACTGGGTAATCTTGGACAATTCACACTATCTCAACACTAGACGAAGGCAATGGCAACCCTCATGTGAACAAATCTTGCCAAGAAAATCCTATGATAGGGTTGTCATAAATCAGAGGACATATGCAGGGGCTGGCCACACAGCAGAATACAAGAAACTCTCAAATCCTTAGATTTTGGGAACATAACAACAACAAATAATTGCATTACACAATTGTGATTCTAACTTTATTAGCCATTGCTCATGTTTACAGACGTTCTATCAACTTCTGGCAATAAAGGAGTTCAGTGAGTGAAAACAAATGGTCTATTTTCATAATTTAAAAATTATTCATTTTCCTTATAATACCGATGGCACTGGGTTCAACAGTATACAGTCGGCCCTTCTAATACACGGATTTTTTATACACGGATTCAAGCATACACGGTTTGAAAATGTTCCAAAAAAGTATAAATTTACCTTGATGTTCCATTTTTTATTAGGGACACCATTTTGCTATGTCATTATATTTAATGGGACTTGAACATACACGGATTTTGTTATACATGGGGGATCTTGGAACCAAACCACAGCGTATAACAAGGGTCCACTGTACTACTGTCACATCTAACTGTATGATCAAACTGTAGTCAACTGTGGTTGCTCTCTCCTGCACACTGTGCTCCAATTGTTATATAACAGACTTGGCCCTGCCTAAATGCCGACACTGTTTTGAAACTGAAACCCTAACAATGTAAATGTCCCATCTGAGAGATGTCATTGTTCCTTCCCATCTCTTTGAATTCAATGCAACAACAAAAGGAAATCATAGAAAACACTGGGCTTCATGTAACTATTTTGCTTATCTTACCCATGTAATTGGGCTGTCTGGTAGTGGTGTAATAGGTTGTTTTGAAAGTGCTCAGGTGGAAATTTACTATTGTTGTCACTAGTTGATAATTCCTGCTTACTGAACTATTCCAAATTAATAACATTAAAGATATATTAATAGCACAATTTATTATTTTTGTTGCTGTTAAAAAAATACTGTGGAGCCAGTTAGATTCCACATACTATTTTGGTTAGGTGCCTGTAATTGGCATTATAGGTACCCTTATAACCTTTAAGAAGTTTACAGCATTAGTGGAAAAGCAAAGGATTTCAATACAGGGATTATTTCTGGGCTTGCAAATTATTATTATTATTATTATTATTATTATTATTATTATTATTAACCTTTATTTATGAAGCGCTGTAAATTTACACAGCGCTGTACATACAATCTTTTTAGTTAGACGGTTCCCTGCCCTCAGGTAATTTCAAGGTTTTTTTTATCTGTGTGATTTACGAAGGATCCAGTTGATCGCATCTCCTGTTTTGTACTGTCATCCCCCCCACCCAATCAATTGAAGGTTAAACCAGAAATCATTGGCCTTGATTTGTGCTTATTTTCCCACAGTTGTAAGCCTGTAAATTAGGGGATAGCTTTCAAAATATTCAATTTGTGTGGACTGTAGCTTATAAACATCTTACTAATCATGCACTTTTCTTATTACAATTTTACTTCAACCAAAACAGAGCTCAGCATGATATTTTTGTTCCAACTGCACAAGGTAATCACATTTGTGATTCTTACAGCCTCGTGTGAAATTTCTCCTGATTAAATATTTGGCAAAACTTCCTCTGTTGTGATAAATAGATGACAAGGGTGTAACAGTCAACACCCGTGGGCAGTGAGATTGACTATACCATTGGTTGGGACAAGGGAGTGACATTATGATACAGGGTAGTCTGACAGTTGTCTATGACATCAGTGTAAGGACAACAATGCTGGATCTGAACAAAGGCACATGTAGTCCAGCATTCTGTTCACACAGAAGCCTCTACAAATCCCAGAGACAGGATATTAGTGCAACAGTACCTTCCTGCAGCTTGTATTACTCAGCAATTGTTATATAGAGACATACTGGTTCTGATACTGGTGAAAATATATAACTAACAAAACTAGTAGCTCTCACAGAATCATTGAGTTGGAAGAGACTGCAAGGGCCATCCCCCTGCCATGCAGGAAATCTAAATCAAAGCTTCCCTGACAGATGGCCATCCAGCCTCTGTTTAAAGCTCTCCAAGGAAGGAGACTCCACTACACTCCGAGGGAGTGTGTTCCACTGTTGAACAGCCCTTAGTCAGGAGGTTCCTCCTAATGTTGAGGTGGAAACTCTTTTCCTGTAGCTTGCATCCATTGTTCCGGGCGCTAGTCTCTGGAGCAGCAGAAAAGAAGTTAGCTCCCTCCTCAATCTGACATCCCTTCAAGTATTTAAACAGGGCTATCATATCATCTCTTAACCTTCTCTTTCCAGGCTAAACATCCCCAGCTCCCTACGTCGTTCCTCATAGGGCATGGATTCCAGACCCTTCACCATTTTAGTCGCCCTCCTTTGGACACGTTCCAGTTTCTCAACATCCTTTTTGAATTGTGGTGCCCAAAACTGGACACAATATTCCAGGTGGGGCCTGACCAGAGCAGAATAGAGTGGCATTATTACTTCCCATGATCTAAACACTATACTTCTATTGATGCAGCCTAAAATTGCATTGGCCTTGTTAGCTGACACATCGCACTGTTGACTCATGTTCAATTTGTGGTCTACTTGGACTCCTTGATCCCTTTCACACGTAGTCTCGTTCAGCTAGATGTCATCCATCCAATATCTGTACATATCATTTTTCTGCCCTAAGTGCAGTACCTTACATTTCTCCGTGTTGAAATTAATTTTGTTAGCTTTGGCCCAGCTTTCTATTCTACAGTGGTACCTCGGGATACGAAATTTCCGGGATACGAAAAAATCCCATAGGAAATAATTGTTCCGGGTTACGAAGGTTTTTTCGGGTTACGAAAAAAATTTTGGTGCTTTTCGGCGCTATTTCACACGGAATCGCGGCTTTTCCCCATTAGCGCCTATGGCATTTCGGCTTACGAAGGCTTTTCGGGTTACGAAAGCGGCCGCGGAACGAATTAATTTCGTAACCCGAGGAAGCACTGTATTAAGGTCATGGTTCAGTTTCCCTTATCCAAAATGGTTGGGCTGGCCCCTCCTTATCTATCTGAATTTCTCTCGTCTTACATTCCTACTTGCTCCCTCGGTTATCGTAATCAAGGTCACCTATCCCAGCCTAGGATTTCCACTGCGCCATCCCAGATTCGTCATTTCTCACTTGCTGCCCCTCACTTCTGGAATCTTCTTCCCCCACGAGCGCGGCTCATCACTTCTCTAACCAGTTTTAAAACTGAGTTACAGACTATATTGTTCAGCGAAGCGTTTCCAGGTAGTATGTGACTGTTTTTGTTTGACATCTGATATTTGACCTGATGTCTGTTATTTGATGTTTTTAACCTGGTGTTAACCTTATTTTATTCTAGCTTGTATTACTATCTACTGTTATATGCATTTGTTATTTTTTAGATTGTACGCCACTGGCAGGTTTTATTATTCTTATCGATTTTATCCATTCTATCTACAGTACTGTGCAAATTTACATCGCTTTATAAATAAAATGTAATAATAATTATTATTATGGTAATTGTTTGGGATATTTCCCCCCAAATTTTGGAATATTTGCATATACGGTGCATAATGAGATATCTTGGAGATAGGATCCAATATGTTTTGTATATACCTATACTGTTTTGAAACTGAAATTGAAATTACCTGAAAGTAATTTTATATAAAAATTGTTTTACTAATTTTGTACATTAAAAAAGTTAGTGTACACTGAACCATCAGAAAGCAAAGGTATCACGATCTCAACCACTTATGTGTACAATTTTGGATTGTGAAGGATACTGGATTCTGGAATTCTGGATAAGGGAGACTCAACCTGTATTTTAATCCTCCTGAAAGCCACAATATAGCCCTAGCCACAAAACATGATTATAATAAGCATAATTTTCAAAGTCAGGATATGCTTCAACACATTAGGAAAAGTCATCTGAGACATTAGTAATACTACACTTAGTAGAGTTACTTTTTTCTGATTAAGGAATGGTGCACTACTCCAATAGCTGCACTTTTTTGAGGGTCTCACAGTGGTGGTGACAGAAGGCTGACATCTGGCTAGTGACATATGTAGGCTAAATCCAAATTACAACTGTATATGACTTTTTCTGATCAATTGTAGATTCAACAACAACCACCTCCACCCCAACTTGCAGTTACTTTTTACTGCTTCAGTCCTTCCCACTGGACATTCAGTGGCTGATGGAGAGGGGTACTGAAGAAGTGTCTAGTCATGTCCCCACAGCCAGTCAGGTTTCTCCAATGGCTTGCTCCCTTCATACCACTGCTCCCATAACCTTTTCCCTCCTGTGTCCATAGTTACACTGATCTAGTGGCCCAATAGCACTGGACCAGTGCTGGTTCAACAGCACCCTTTGCCAGAATTCCTCCATCAGCATACCATACTGATTAGGGATCCTGGGAGTTGGCGTCCAAAAAATACCCCAGCACTGATGACCCTAACATGGGTGTTCAGCTTTAAAGGTGTTTTCCCACTTCATGGTACCAATCCAATTAAATAACATTTGCCACATGCATGCATACATAACCTATTTATCTTTGCTCCAAGAAAAATGAGATTGCCAGATAGTTCCCCCTGCCGCACCTTTGCTAACCAAAAGAAGAATGGAACCAAGGCCAGATTCTCTCTTTGCATTCATAAACTTCCTTCATGCTCATAAATAAACATTAGTTAACAGCCCCATGGCTGCATTCACATACTTATTTTGGGTCTCGTTTCACTTCTGAAACGGGCTGTTTTAATTATTTGCCCAGTGGAATGGAATGACAATATGCTGTGGAAAATCAATGAGGAAAAGGCAGCCTGGGGGCAAGGTTGGGAGCAGGGGATGGAGAGGATGCATCTCTCAGAAATGTAGTTCACTGTCTCTGTAGTAGAGGAATTCCCCCCCCCCCACACACACAGACAACATTTTTCCCTTCCCTTAGTGCATGGAAGCAGCTTTTACCACTGCAGTGTAAAATGATATAATTCCACTCCATCTTTTCTTTTTTGCTCATTAAGGTCTGTACGAAATACAAATTTTCTTGGCAGCTTTCAGGTCCCCATCTCTCATTGGGATCAGTGCTATTTTATCACCACATACCTGCAATTTCCTAATTGGTAAAAGATGATTGCTAAAGTGCATGTTGCTGTATGGTATCACTTACAGCCCAACTCCATCCCTTTTCCGGAATGATATGTTTTTCAAAACAATCGAAATGTATCTATTTATATACCAGATACTATATATCTATATACTATATCCATATCAGTTTTGTATCTCAGTAGCATCTTTTGCAATTAACACTTTTTACAGTATCTGTATCTTAAGCTCTTAAAAACCAACCATATGTGAGAACAGAACAAAACAAAAAAACTTACATGTATTTTAATTTTAAATGTAGTGTCTTTCCCTCAACTGGACTTTGCATTTTAATTTTAAAAGGCTCTTTCTCATAGAGTGAACAGACTTTTTCGTGTTTTTTTTAAGCAGTTGCCAACTGCCCAGCAACAGCAGCCTATGTTTGCACTCACTATTTTAGGCTACATCACATGTCAATTACATAACCTTGTTTCACTGCTCTTGAACTGGTTAGAACAACCTGGGAAACAGATTAGGGCAGCCCGTTGAAATTCTGCAATGCAAATTCAACTGCATGCCCCAATCCCTATCACTTTATAAAACACTGCATCTATGTTCACTCTTTCTCCATAACTGGTTACTTATTATTAGAGGAGACTAAAAACTTGTGATAATTAACTTTTCCAGTTCTGTTTAAACTAGTGCAGTCTGACTATGTAGTAGCAGTAAACTAATAAATATAATGTTCTTAGCTGCTCAGTTTTATGTATGTTGATTTAATTAATTTCAATTTACAAAATCTGGATCAAAGGTGTGCCAGTTGCTTGCAAGGCTTTAGGGAGAACGATCGACCTCCTGTTATGGTGTTAGCATTCAGATCTAAAAGAGCCATAATCCACAACTAGGCCAGGAACAAAAACAAGAATTTCAAGGTCTGTTCAAGAAAAAGTATTAGAAGGACAACTATGTTAGAAATGTGCATAAAGACAGGTGAGAGGATTTATATATTTCCAAAACATCACTCCTGCTCAACTGTATCAGTGCAATGTCCTTGGAACTCCAGCATCCTCTCTGCACACTGCTAGCTGTGACTATGATTAAAACAGCAGTAATGGTCCCTGAGCACTGGTAATTCCCAGAGTTTGGAAGTAATTAGTTACAAGCAATATAGTTACCTGCAATATGCTAATCTCTTTTTATCAGCAGAGATGTAATGATGGGATACTGAAGTTACATTTCAGAAGTAATGCATTGAACCAAGCCACTTTACAGGTATAACAAGTAATGTTATAAAGTTATTTCTAAGGGTATTTTGGTGGATGAGAGCGTAGAGGCAGGCCAATGCTTCCAGGACAAATTATGTTCATGCCTTGCCTACTGACCCATGGATAACTTGATTCAGGTTTTTTGAGTCAATTTTTTGACTAAAATTTCTAGACTTATACATGAGCATATACAGTAAAACTGGGTGTTTTTTCAACAATACAATAAGAAATAACACTCTTTTGAAATTATTCTTAAATGCTATTAGGTTTAAGAGGAAATAATTTCTTTTTAATAATAATTTTCATATATATATCTCCATCCATCGATCCATCCCTTTCTTTGATCCCCAGGGATCAAACCATAATGCCTCCAAATGCACTCCAGCACCTTTGGAGGCCCTATGTTCCGTCAGGGGCATTTTTCACCATCAAAGGGGATTTTATGCCCCCAAATACTCCAAAATGTTCACTGGAGATTGGGATGTATTTCTTCCACATTTTCCACCACCACCCCCCAGGCCAATTTAAGCCCAGAACAGGTCTTTTTTGAAACCCAAAAATGGTGAAAAGGCTCCAATACCCCCTGGGGGTGTTTGGGGGGAAGGTTTGTTTGCTTTTATTTTTATTTTTTTGATAGCAGCAGGTGTAGCACTCCAAGGTCTCCTAGGGGGTTAATGTGTCCTTCCAACCTTCTACATTTGCCCACCTATGTATGAAATAATCTAACATTATTATGGTTGGATGCACAGTACAACAATGGTTATATATGTGTATGAAAATAATCTATACATGGGCACAACAACCCACCACACTCAGAAGTTGGAACCAAAGGGACCAAAAGGGAACAAAGAATCATAAAAACAAATTTTGTCTGCTTCATAACCCCTTGCCCAAAGCACATTTCAGCCTCTGAAGAAACATGCCCTATGATTCAAAGTGGACCAGTTAGCCACACTTCCTTCCCTCCCTGATTGCCTCTACCCTTAATGTTTTTAGAGAAATAAAACCTAAAAGATGTTTCTGTTTCTTTTCTTTCTTTCCCTTTTTAAAAAAAATACAATTCAGCTTTTCTGAAGCCAAAATTGCCAATGAGGCTTTGTGCTTCTTCAAAGTCTGGTTGTTCTGGAGGGAAGCCCATTTGCCTGAGGAGACACCGGGATTGGTCTCAAGTGGCCCAATTTGGCTCAGGATTAAGTCAAATACAACTCACATCCCCACAAGCTAGTTTGGCTGCTGGTTACAATGGTTAGGGAAAACGGTCCAACACTTCTTGAAGTCACAAGAATAGGGGAGACTAGTTTAGTCACTGCAGCCAGAAGCAGCCCATCATCAACTTGGAAACCCATCATTTTCTGGAGTGAAGTCTACTCACTGCTTCCAATAAACCTTTTGACCTAAGCTTTAAGAAGTCCTGAATGTTGCCTGGACTGATGTTTCTCTGGAGGACAACCATCAAGTGCTACTACTTGTGACAAAATTATCACTGTGGTCATAACATTAAAAAATTAGATTGAGTCACTTCATACGTTATCTTTATGCACAGAAAAAGGAGGAAGAAGCAGAGGTACATGGAAGGCTATCACAAAAGCCACGGCTAAAGCTAGGGCCAACTCTATGTTCCTAAACCAGTTAAAGAGATATTCAAATCAAACAGGACTCCACAGAAAATATATGAGACAACACATCCATTGTGAGTCACAAGGACACTGGTAAGCTTCCTCTTTGTGGACTTTAATTCATGCCATAGAGTTCTATTCCTTATCAAATTTTTATGTTATAGAAATAGAAAACAGAAAAACTAGAAAAAACAGAACACATTTTTATGTTCCAATGACTTGCAAAAAATGTATTTACCAAATGTATTTTCTTTACCTTTTATGCTATATGGTAATACATTTCTTCTTTGAGTTCCTTGGATGGTATTTTTCATCCATTTAAAAGTGATTTCCTTTCTGCCATGGTTTGGTGTATTTTACTTAGTACTTCTACAGGTTTTTTTTTTATTTTAATTCATCTTTCTTTCCTGACCTAGATTGCTTCTCCTAGTTACTTTATCTTTCCTATTCTTTCTTGTTTTTTTTAACCCACTATCTCCATTTCTCTCTTGTTCTACGACTCACTTTAGTCTGAGTGTCTCAGTATTAGTCTGAATATCTCACCTGTTTCCTCCATCCATATCACGGCTTCTATTATTTTGCTGACTTAATGGAACTATTCTCAAGTAACTGGATGAGGAAGTGAAGCCAAAGTATCTTTATCAACTATGGAAGGGGATAAGTTGTTCACCATTTAAAAAGATTCAGTGCTTTAATTCCCTGCATTTCATAATGTTTTATACTTCTCACATTTCTGTAAAAGTAAATCCTGAAATAACACATTAGCTTAATTAAAAGGACAAAAACAATTCTTGAAGCAATACACAAAATAAATGTATGTCAAAGATAATTTTTTCTCAAGTAAACTGTATTATTCAGGAAACCAGGGTTCAAATCTCTGCTCAAACAAAACCCCACTGGATGACCTTGGGCAAGTCACACTCTCTCAGCCTCAGAGGATGACAATGACAGCATCCTCTGAAGAGAGTTGCAGAGAAACCCTACAATAGGGTTGCCTTAGGGTCACCAGGGACGTAGCTAGGATTTTAGGAAGGGGGGGGTCCAGACTAAGTGCCACCATTATAATGGGGCTTGGGCGTGGCAGCCCAGCAGCACACACCATTCATTTTTCTAATGGAAGGGGGGGGGTCCGGACCCCCAGATCCCCCCCCCTTGGCTACATCCCTGGGGTCACCATAAATCAAAAATGATCTGGACGCACACAACAGCAGCTGTATATTTCTTCATAATTTGCATACATATTGATTTCATATCTCCAGGGGATTTTTACGGTCTCTCATCTAGTATTTCTACTTTTGCTCTTCAGAAACTACCTCCAATTTCTACCCAATATAGTATACTTATTCCTAAACATCAGTTTCTAGAAACTACGTTATCCAATATCATAACAATGTATAATACCATATTATCTGAAACACTAATTCCATTCTAAAGTCCATCTGAAATTGTGTACAGTACTTGCATCTGCATACTGCAGAGATAGAAATCATACAGCCTCCTATTTGTTCGACTGCTACTCCCAGCATGCTTCACCATGGGCTTTGCTGGCTTGTGCAGTTGAACTTTACAATCAAACTGGAGGATGGGTGATTCCCATTCATGGCATACAGAAAATTAGAACAGGTCTTGGCAAAACCCTGTTTCTCCAACTCCTCTGTGCCCATTTGTGTGGGCACATTCTGCAAAATGAGGGCAACAGCCTATGGGTTGAGGTTTTCAAGTGAGACTCTGCTCTGAGATCGGTGGCAACGCAAGAAATGTGCTGTACAATGATGGTACCTCGTTTGTGTAACTCCCTGCCCAGAAATTTCACTTAAAACCACTTTGGTCTATTTGGTGAACCTGTCAACCCCTTTTGTTCCCCTAGTCGAGGATTGGGCAACCTCAAACACAGCAGGGACATTTTTCCTTCCTGTGTCTGCCTGGTGGACCACTGCACCACATTTCAGCGCACCTGAAGTGATGAGATGTCACCATTTTGGCCAATTATTTTTTTCTTTTTTCGGGGGGGGGGGGGGCTGTTTTGGTGAAGTGTGTGGGGGGTTTCAGGGGAGCAAACTGTCGCCTTTGTGCATGATTTTGGTAGATTATGAGAGGTTTGGAGGCAAAAAAATCAGCCCAGAATCAGTTCATGTTTTTAAAAGAATGGGAGATTGAGGGGCTTCTGGGGGTTGAAAGGGCGGCATTTATTATTATTATTATTATTATTATTATTATTATTATTATTAACCTTTATTTATAAAGCGCTGTAAATTTACACAGCGCTGTACATACAATCTTTCAGAGTTTCCAAGGGCCACATGTGGCCCACAGGCCACACTTTGCTCATCCCTGCTCTAGTTCATTTAGGTCTGAGCTTCTTAATCTGATTTTTTTTAAAAAAAAGTTGATGTTTAATTATTGGTGTCATTCTTGTTTAATGATTATTGTTTGAAAAAGATAACAATTTGCAGAATGGTGGGGGGTAAGGGGGGACAGAGGTTGCTATACGTTCTAGAATCCCCCAGCCAAAAACCTTTCCATTCTGGATAGTTATGATGAAGCACAGCACACTTTCATGAATTGAGGATGTACTAGTATTACATCCTATGGTCCAACTTGTAAATTATTTCATTAAATCACTTATAGTACATCCTAAGCAATTATGTATATGAGGAAGGAACCTTGGAACTCTAAGTCTAAGTACTGTATAGTTATATTACTACAGTTGATAAAGCTGCGTTAACACTCTCTAAATGCTTTAGAAAACATAACAGAGTTATTCAGCAAGACAGATGTGAAAATAAGTTGGATCTATGTATTTCTCTCCCTTCCTTTTTCAAAAGGAACTGCATAACTTAACAGGCTTTTGTAAGGCCAACATATACTGGGCTTTATAGATTCACATTATGGTGTTTATCAGACGAGCTCTTAAAGAGCTACTATTCCAGTGTGACTCCTCTAGCTGCCTCCTGTTGCATGCTGGGATTGGCAGTTTTAAGGAGGGGTATTTAGAATTCTCAGGCAGAGAAGTTCAGCTCCTTAAAACTGCCAATCCCAGCATGCAACAGGAGGCTGCTAGAGGAGTCACACTGGAATAGTAGCTCTTTAAGAGCATAGTGTGATAAACATCTATGTTTTATCTTTAGTGGGTTTTTACCCTTTCTTTTCATATCCCTCTGCCCCTGCCTTGTTGCCTCCTTTACCTCTTTTTGCACAAATGAGTTCAAATGTTCCTGTGAAGCTCAGAATATATGTGCACTTTCAGCTACAAACGTGTCCCCTCTGTTCTCTTTAGTTAGGAAAGGGGAAAGCAGACAGTTCAGTGAATAGCGCTGTTAAAATTAATCTGTACAAATATAAAAAGGGGACCCATTTATGTTAAAAGAAAACTTCTGATAAACCGGGTGTGTTAAACTTTAACAAAAATAAGAAACTGGTCAATTAAAAGCCATTACCTCCCTCACTTTATCTTTCATAGATCACACTGCCCATTCCAGATTATTACATAAACTTGATTGTTCTGTATCCTTGCTCTGCTATGCATTTTTTTTCTCTTCCTTCCTTCCTTCCTTCCCTCCTATTTTTTACATTTATACTGTTTTAGTTTTCTCAGCAGGCCTTGTAGACGTTTTCCTTTTGCACAAAGGTTCCACCATGCTCCAAAGGCTTGTTTTCCCTTTGCTTGTCATAGATAGATTACTAAAGAATAATATTTAACAACTGCAGTAAAATATTCTAGTAAGTCTCTCTCTATATAAGAACCACATTAATATTGAGGCAAACAGTTCTTTACAGACCATGAATAACCTCACAACTGGAAATGCGTAACTGCTTTTTGAAATTCAGAATGCATAAGAAAACAGGACATAACTTGGAAAAGTTTTTTTTTTAATTACAACTTCCCAAATCCCTTAGCAAACAAGATGTGGTAGTCACACAAAGTAGGGGATACTGGGAGCGGCAGTCCAGAAAATATTATTTCCAAGATTATAATATTTGAAAACAAAACAGCTAAAACAAAATGCAGTGTAGACATTTAAAGAAAACACTTAACCAATCAAATTGAAACATTTGTTTAAAAAAATTAAGAATCTATTCAGCACATAATAAAAGATGCAACACATCTGTTGACCATCCTTCTGTCTCAAACAGTTAAAAGCAGAAGGTCTATTACCAAAAAAAAAAAAAAAGAAATCTATACAACAGAGATTCCACAGGGAAACATTTCAGAGAATGATTACAGAAAATCTTGGTTCTATATCACAGCTCCAGAGCTCTAGCACATTGTTAATACCAGAGCTTGCCAATCATGTTATGTAATGCATAAAAGAGTAGCTTAAGCAAAATACCAAATTCTACCAAATCACTAGGCAAGCAACTAAGGTCCCTCCAGATATTTCAAACAAAAACTCCTATTTTCCTGTGCAAGTTGGGGCTGATATGTTTTGTACAAGAAATAATCTGAAAGAGCACAAGGTTGGGGAAGACTGTCCGAGACCAGGGTTGCACAGCCTTAAGACCTGCAGAATTTACTTGGTGTTTTACCAAAATCCTAGGATCCAGAAACCAAAAACCCAGGTACAAACAGTATCCCTGGCAAGTAGGTAGAGGTTCAAAACACAATGTAGAAATAATCCAGTTTGAGACTACTTTAACTGCCCTGGTTCAGTGCTAGGAAGTTCTGGGAAATGTAGTTTTGTGAGAAATTTAGCCTTCTCAGTCAGAGAGCTCCACTGCCACAATAAACTATAATTCCCAAGAATCCCTAGCACTGAGCCAGGGCAGTTAAAGTGGTCTCAAAATGGATTATAATATAATCCGCCCCGCACACTCAGAACATCCGGGACAAATTTGTTGGAGGTTCCTAGGTCAAACCTTGCACGGACCTCTCAGAGGGCTTTTGCCATCGCTGCCCCTTCACTTTGGAACAAGCTCCCTGTAGAGCTTCGCTCCGCCGCCTCACTAGTTATTTTCAAGAAAAATCTGAAAACGTATCTATTTCAGTTGGCCTTCCCACCTTAGTTAAATTGTTTATTTTCCTGCCCCTTATTTTTCCCTTTTTGACCCCGGACCGTTGTAAATTAATTTCTCCTTCTCTTTGCCCTTGACATGTGTATTTTATTGATTTCCTGTTCCTGTTCTTTGTAGTAATGTTTTTAACTTTTATACTGAATTTTTTTATCTTGTATTGTAATATTTTAAATTTTGTAAGCCGCCTTGATCATATTTATGGAAAGGCGGGGTAAAAATAAAATTTATT
>NC_056526.1:146781758-146806092 GCF_019175285.1 Sceloporus undulatus | reverse complement strand
TTATTATTATTATTATTATTATTATTATTATTATTATTATTATTATTATTTCTGCAGTGTGTTTTGGACCATACTCTAGATAAGGATTGAGAATGCCTCTGATCACTAGCAAATCCAATAAATTAGTGACCACAACCCATATTCACAAATCTTTTTGAAAAATCTCCACTCTTGCTTCTCCTTCAGGTGTTTTTCTTCAGCACCCTAGTTTTGAGGAACTAATTTGAATTACTGCTATGAGACAACTGGGAGTAAGAAATCACTTCTAGATCTGTTGCACATCACCCCAAGGTCTATCTGCAAATCCTGATTTTCCTTTTGCTTTGCCTGCCCTACTGTGAAGTGTAACTCTAGCATTCTTTCCCAATACACTGATGGAATAATATTCCATAAAACATATCCTGATTTTTCTTTTAAATGGAGTCAGTATAACAAAGAAGTGTTTTTTTACTGTGAACTATGTAAAAATGTGTGAAAATGTCACAGATGCTGAACCAAAAACTAAAGCAAACGAATCTTGTGTATTAAAAGGTTTTTCAGCTTCAGGAAGTAGGTTATAATGAAATGTAGTAAAGCATTTCATAGCGTTGATTAGACTGTTCCCACTTATTTATACTCTGAAGCAGTGTGAGGTTTTCAGAATCGGAATATAGCCAAAGCCAACATTCAAAAACAATTACTGTAGAAACTTAATAGGGCATAATTTATGTAGTGGATTTTTTTTTAAATCAGAAAGTAGCAGAAAATGAAAGGCCAAAACTCAGAAAAATTCTATAACTGTGTAATAGAGAGACAAACAGAACCAAATACACCAATACAGTATAAATTATTCCTCTACAAATGCAAGTGGGGATAGCAAGAAGAAGGATTGAAGTTCTTTTGCTTATAAATGAAAACTTCCCACTTCTATTTTTCAGATTGCTATTATTTCAGTTTGCATCCCATCACAAAACAAAGAAGGGAGCAGGGTTCAGTGTGATTGTTTCCCTGATGAAATGGCCGCTGTGGTCAGAATAGCAGGGTAATTCCTCTTCAATTTGCAGTCCCCATACATCTTCAAAACTAGCTCCAGAGGATTGCAAAGAGGAGGACGAAAGTTCTGTCATGCTAGTGGATGGCTGCTAGTAGGGCTTAAGCCACAGGACTTAGTAAAAGCGTGCTGTGAAACAAAATTCATTATGTGAAATAAAGCATCCTTATGTAAGAAAATAATTCATAATTCTCAATTTAGTAGTATTCCATGCCTACACAGTTTGTGAGAACATAGGAAGCAGTGGTGTACCTGCAGGACATTCGCTCAGATCTGTCAACTCAGGACAGAGAAAATACACATTATCCCTCTGAAGGGATATGGACTAGAAAAAACATTTATGATTGTGTAGCAGTAAACTCTGGGTCTTCTCCTTTCGTACTGATTTGAGCACAGTTTTATAACAAAATACAATTTCTGAGAATGCATGGAAGCCTCTTTTAAATTCTTCCTCATCTATCTAATTTAAAGCCCACTGTGCTGGCAAATAAAAAATGACGACAGGTTCTAATAATAAAAACTGGACATTATCATTCATGCCACATCGGCACTACTGTAACAGGAAGACAGACCAATGCCTGGTTACACAAAGGTCTGTGCAAGGCAGAAGGGGGCAAAGAAGTGGTTGTGTCCTCAAACTCTTCAGAGCATTCTATTCCCACAAACCTGTCTGTACAGCACAAATCCTTATGACTCTTACAGCATATTATAAGATGGTAGATTAGTACAGTATAGCCGTTAGGCAAAGCAAGATGAACCTAGCCCCATGCTATTTAACATTTACATGAAGCCACTGGGAGAGATCATCCAGAGACATGAGCCGCAGTGTTATCAGTACGCTGATGACACCCAGATTTATTTCTCTATGTCTCTGACTGCTGCAGTGACTAGGGATGGCATCTCTCCTCTGGATGCCTGCCTGGGGTCAGTAATGGGCTGGATGAGGGAAAACAAACTCAAGTTGAATCCAGAGAAAACGGAGGTACTAGCGGTAGGTTCCCTAGGTCCTGGGAAGGAAATTAGTCAACCTGTCCTGGACGGGGTCACACTTCCCCTAAAGGACGAAGTTCGCAGTTTGGGAGTACTCCTGGACTCATCACTACAATTGTCATCTCAAGTAGATGCGACAGCCAGGAGTCCTTGGTACCAACTTCGGTTGATTTGCCCACTACCTACCTGGAGTGAAAGGACCTTGAAGCAGTGGTACTTGCACTGGTGATCTCTCGCCTTGATTTCTGCAATGCGCTCTACATGGGGCTATCCTTGTACCAAGTTCGGAAGCTTCAATTAGCACAAAATATGGCAGCCAATTTGGTCACTGGTTCTTCGAAATTTGATCATTTAACACCTATTTTGAAAGATCTTCGTTGGCTACCTATTAGCTTCGGGCGCAATACAAGGTGTTGGTTATCACCTATAAAGCCCTACATGGCTCAGGCCCAAGTTACCTAAAGGAACACCTCTCCCTGTATAATCCGTCCTGCACTCTCAGAACCTCCAGGAAATATCTGTTGGAAGTACATCCAACCAGACTGGTCTCAAATTCCCAAAGAACCTTTACCTCAGTAGCTCCTGTACTATGGAACAACCTCCCAGAAGAGATCCGTCTTATTACCTCCTTGGAGGGTTTCAAGAGGGCAGACCTATCCACCCAATCTTCTGTAACAACATCATTCACTCTTCTATCCAGGATCAGAACATTTTATCTTATAAATGTTGACTGTATTGTTTTTAACTGTTTTAATGTTTGAAATTATATGTTTTATTCTTGTATTTTATTGTTACTGTTGGGTTGTAATCCTGCCTCGATCCACCTGGGAGAAGGGGGAAAATAATAATAATAATAATAATAATAATTATTATTATTATTATTATTATTATTATTATTATTATTATTATTATTATTATTATGTTTCACTGCTGTGGTGTCTACCACATGGAATAATATTTTCACTGAGATAGAGCAGCCTCCCACTTGGGTGTATCAACTTGCAACCTATTTGTTTGCTCAGGTATCTTCCTAATTCCTAATATTTTTAATTAACTATGGCTTTTTAATTAATTGCTTCTCTGTACTTTATTGTTTTATTATTTTTAGCTGTTGATTTTGTTGTATCTGTTGTTATTTTTGAGATTTTTTTAATTAAAAGGATAAATATTAATATTCAATTAAATTTAGTTCACTGGCACTCAATGTGTTAATATTGGTGCATGTTATATAATACCATCAAAAGTATGTATTTTGTTAGTCAGGATGCTACATAGTAAGCAAAACTAATAGCCATTTAATGCTTCACACAGTGCCAGCACTCAGCAAATACATAACAGCAATGCCAACATACATAGCTACACAGAATTCCTGTATGCATTTTCTCTGTTTTCATGCAAGCAACATAAGCTAAAGTAAAGGTAATGATACTCCCACTGACAAGATTGTCAAGTCGTGTCCAGTTATAGGGGGCGGTGCTCATCTCCATTACTAAACCAAAGAACCAGCATTATCAGAGTCTACTTTGTGATCATGTGGCCAGCATGACTGCACAGCATGCTGTTTACCTTCCCACAAAAGTGGTATCTATCTACTTGCATTTGCATGCTTTGGAACTGCTAGCTTGGCAGAATCTGGAACTAGTGATGGGAGCTCACTCCATCATGCGGCACCCAGGCTTTGAACTGCCAACTTGCCGATCTTGCAATCAACAGGCAGCGTCTTAACCACTTGAGCCACTGCATCCCACAATGTAAGCTAGGCCATTACTAAAACAGATTTTTCTCAAAGCCCAGAGTTGGACATTTTTTCCAGTTTTGTCTTCTGTTAACTTTATTTTATTTTGTTTGGTCCACACAGACTCAAATAATTGGCTCTAGCTGAGAAGCACAGCTCAAGGGTGTCTTCAGTGTAGTGGGCTAAATAAAAAGCTTTCTACAAGCTGCTGTTTTTTCTGTTGTTTGCCAAGTATTGTTCAAACAACCTAAGATGCAGGAAGTGTATGGAACAACAATCACATTCCAACTCCTTGCCTTCACTCTCTATGCCGATGGTGGGGGGGGGGGGGCACTGTGGAAATTTAGATATAACCTTAAAATACAGCTGAAAACTCAAATCATATAACAGCAATCTAAGCAAAGGGATGTAATGAATAATACCTGGCTCAAAATATACTGATTCTCCACTCTCTTTCAACTAGGTCTCAATTCGGGGAGGAAAAAAAATCTCCTCCATGAACAGTTTATGCCCTGACCTAAATTCAATTGCTATTCCTAACTTGAACAGAACCATAATGGCAAATCAACACTTCTGTAATTCCCATTGATTCAATCGATCTGTTATAACTGGGACTAGTACAGTAATTCAATTTTGGCTTGACACTGCTTCACTCAATGCGGATTCCTGGCCTTAAGAGTGAATCCCAAAAAGTTTGTGAGTGCATTTTGTTACAGTTAGGATGCTACATAGTAAGCAGGGTGCTACATAGGTGCCATGTTGAAAGAAAAGTGGAATGTTAAATAAGGTTAAAGGAAAAAGAAAGAAAGAAATCAGAAACCTAGGCATGCTTTCCAGAAACATCTGTCCATTTCTGATCTAATAAGATTTTTTAAAACTGCTACCAAAACCAACGAGGAAACATCTTTCATAACATTTTTTTTATTGTCTCGGTATTTCATGCACTGGAAAAATCATAGCTTTGAAAGATGAATCTTCACAGTGTAAAAATAAAAGTCTGAAAATGATCTTTGTTTTAAAGCCTCTAACACAAATAGTTTAAAAGGAAATCTCATATTCTGAGACTAATCTGACTGTTTTTTGTCCGCCTTGATGCTTAACTGCTCCATTCACCAAACTACATTCCAAATGTAACTGAGACATTCCAAAATGAGAGATTGTAATACAGCACCCTAATTCATTAGAATTTAACATAAGAAGTGTAAAAAGAACTGGCTCTCTACGGAACTGTGGCTTTGTATCAGGAAACCATAGTGACCAATTAAAGTGCTCTAGGCTTTGCTGAATTATTTCTCCCTTGCTTGGGTGCTTGTGCATGCACATATGCACACATACACATGAGACGATAATTAAGATAGCATGTTAAGATGGTATGGACTGGGAGGGGGAAGAAGTTAAAATTCCCAGTGAAAAAAAAATCCAGAGCAAGAGTTGTACAATGCTGAACTAATGATTAATATGGTTTGTGAGAGATCTTCTCCTTGGTTCAGTAAGAAAGACTGATGACCTCTATTTTCACTACTGCTGAGAAATGGTCAGTTAACCCTCATAATGAGTATAATGATTAATGCCTACAATGCTGACACAACAGGGCACAAAGCCAGACTCATGCTTCGGACACCTCTAAGTGGGCATTAGTTAACTTACAATAATGCATTTAACCACATAATTAGCCTTGATGTAGTCTGTCAGTCATTTGGAGGTTTTGGGGGGAGTAGGGGTGTCCTTTGTCTAAGTGTACACATCTTGTTTGTTGAATTTGCCTTTCTCCCAAAATGGGATTGAAGTTATAGTGTTGCCAACTTGGGGAAGGCTAGTCTCCTGTGACTTTAAAAATGGATTTATTTTGCAGATCTGTAAAGCAGCTGAATTTTTTTTTACATACAAAAGCCATGTAGCTATTAATGCTAATAAATCTGGCTTAACCAGGAAGGGGCAGGAATATGGAAGGGGCTTTGGGTTGCATCCTTCATTGATACTATACTCACTGGACGTTATCAGACAAGGAAAATTGGAAGTATAATCCAATGGCAATCCGAACGCAATCATGGGGTTTAACGTTATTGCGTGATAGACTACCACACGCAATTTCGGGCAATGGGAAGTCAGTCCGAATGCAATCATAGGGTTTCATGTTATTTCGTGAGAGGTGATCATACGCAATTTCGGGCAATGGCAAGCTATTTTCGGGCAATGGGAAGTCAGTTCGAACGCAATTCGAATTCACGTAAATTCGCTGAACTATGAGCACACAATCCATGAGCACACATGCTCCCCCCCCCCCGCCACAAAGCATTTAAAAAATAACATGTTCTAGCATGTTTGCAGAGGGTGAGAAGACTGCAGGGAAGAGAAATCCTGATGCTGTGATAAGTGTCAGGGGAAATTTAAGTTTTCTTTACATTGTTGTTGTGACCCTAAAGCGATCCTAACACTAGGTTTTCTTGGTAAGATTTGTCCTGAAAAGGTTTCTCTTTACCTTCCTCTGAGTCTGAGAGAATGTGAATTGCCAAAGGTTCCTCAGTAGGTTCCTATGACTGAGTGGGGATTCAAACCTTGGGCTCCAGAGTTCAAACCGCTACACCACATGATCTGTTTTTTTTTAAAAGATACTGAATATTTTTTTTTTACTCTGCACAAGTAAAGCACAATGAATCCAACTCCCATGGTTGCATCCAGTGGAATTTAGGGATTTGTAGTTTAGACAGAGAGATTAGTGCCTTCTCAAATTGCCAACTGGGATTCCTCAAGATGTAGCCATGGAAGTTAAAAATGAATAAAACACCTATAATTGTGTAGTGTGAAAGGGCCCCATCAAAATGTAGGGCAAATTGAATACACTTGAGGGAAGCTATTTCAACTTCTGATTGATTTTTGAAATACAATTATCTGGCAAAACCTAGACAGGACAAGAAGAAACACTGCTGAAATAGAACAAATCCATGAGAAATGAGCAAGGGGGACATGGGAAAGCACTGGCATAAAGAACTGACTTTTGAAGAAGTTGTTAAAAAATACTTTTACTCAGTCAAAAGGAGAACATTTGGTTAACTGAATGCTGGAAGCACTGCTTATTGAAACACTAACTACAACATAAATCTGAAAAATAAATCTTGTTTGTTCATTGCTAACTTGCAGAAGCGACTTCCACGTGTGTTCCCAAATCTACTCATATTTGGGAATAATGTTAGTGTCATGTACTCATATTTAATATTTTATATTACAGCAGCATAAGAAATGTTATGGTATTGTCATGTATAGCTAATGGAAGACAGAGTCCAGATTTGAGCGCATGATACAGAAGCAGTTTTCCTTGATCCTTCCAATAATCTCAGTTATGGCATGACATGGCATATTAGGGTTTGAGAGCTAACAACTGAGTGAAGCTAGGGGTGTGCTCATTCCCTCAAGAATCCCACCCCTATGACAGCATAGTCTATTTTTCTTTTAAACAAGCCAAACTTTTGTGGATTTGGGAACTGCCATTCCTACACTCTACAAAGTGTTGGTTCCATGTGTCAGCCTCAGTTTAAAAACTAATGCTTTGAGGAAATGCACCTCTTGGCATGGACACATAATATAGTCCATTGAATAATCCCACTTACTTTTCAGTAGTAGGGTTAGATGGATCAATGACCTGATTCGGTAGGAAGACAATGATATATTTGCTGCAATGAATAGATGACACCAATCTCATGACCCGAAAGACTGACACATAGAAAAAAAAACAGATATTCATGCATATGTATATGACAATCACACAGCATTAGAAGTGGTGTGTATCTGTCGTCCAACAACAGAAAGGCTGAGTCCGGCAGATGGCTTGAGCTCAGGAGTTCTCAGCTGGCGCGGACTATGCAAATCATATGTTCACATTATGTTCAGTGTCAGATATGTTGCCAAAGTGATGGAAAAGAGCATGGAGACGCACACCTTTTATTTATACCTGAGGAGCCAGAGTCCCCTTATTGCAGGCAGCTAACAACTGTCAGGATCAAATCATCTTGGCCTTGGTGGCCTTACAGCAGAAACACATCCTGCTGTAGGCATCATCTGGGTGGGTGCTAAATAAACTCCTGCTCAGGAACCTCCTCTTCCTCTTCCTCAAGCCCAAACACTTTGTTGTTGCTGTTTTTTCACTGGAGGAATAGAATCACTAATTTTTTTGCTTCCAAATGAGAATTTGTATAACTGGTCAGGGTGCATTTTTTCTCATCAGGTATATTCTTGCTCCAGCTAGCACTTCTTGGCTATCCAAAATATGTCAAGGACACCCTTCAATCCAAACTCAGATCTAATTCCTGACCACACAGTGTTAACAACCTAAGCAAAGTCTCTGCTTTGCAGATTAGAAATCACCACAAAAAGAGTTTTTGAATTAGGGTTCTAGCTGCAGGTTGGGGAACACTCCCCAAATTCTTTACAATTAGAAAAATACTCTCTCCTCCTTGTCAAGGAGGACTGCTGCATTTCTAGACTGTTCTGAGTCTCAAATTCTCCTTGCTTTTACAACTCAGAATTTCTTTCAGAATTAAGGCGTAATTGGTCACCTTCACCCAACTTTAGGATTAGGAGGAGGTCGCAGTGGCTGTAGAGGCAGCAACTGACTGATATGAATAATCACAGCAGTGGCCACATTGACAGTAGAACTCTGAAGTTTAAAAAGTGCTTCCCCTCCCCCCAAACTCTGTTGTTTCAATTCTGTAGGAGTCCCTCACAGAAAGCTCAGGGTATTGTGCTGAACAATTTGGGAAGTCTGACCCCAGGTATAAGAGGATAGGGAAGTTGACATAATACAAGAATGTTTTCCAAGTGCACGTGGAGAGGTTGCTGCCATGAGACTATGGGTGAAGGTGAAAAAATTCTCTTGCCGCACTTGCATCTGACTGACCCCATAAATTAGGATATGTATGGCCTGTACAAGTACAAAAATAATTTTCCATGTCTGTTTCTTTTATGAGGAAATGGTCCTGAGAATGTTTGATTAAATGAGAAAAAAACAGGGGCCCTGTCACGCAACACAATTATAATGCTATGGTTCCATTATAACGTCCATGGTTCTATCCAATGGATTTCTGGAATCTACAGTTTAAGAGGGGCATTTATAATTGGCAGCCAGAGTGCTTTAGTGTCTCATCAAACTACAAATCCAGGATTCCATATGAATCAATCAGGACAGTTAAAGTGGAATTACAGTGTATGACTACATAGTTTGAAAGAGCCTGAGAATTAAGACAAATGTTATCTGCAATATTTTTTTCTATTTACACCATTGCATAATATAGGTCCTGATGTAGGCTCCTCTTCCTCACCAGGTGTTTAAAACATTTTAGTTTAAATTTGTCAAATTAATAAAATGGCCACCTACAAAAATAAAAGCAAGAAAGCCCTGTTCTTGTTTAAATCTCTAATCTACAAGGTTGAAGTTTTCTCCAAATCTGGGAATACATTTCCCTTCGTAATAAGAACTGTGAAAGACTAGATCAGTGATCAAGTAATAAATCACACTTCATTCTCTCCAAATTAATCAAGATTAAACAGTGGTTGTCATGCTCTTATTGAGGGCAACAGTATTTGTGTATTTATAATCAGTGTAAAAATATACTACTGTATTCTCATATGACTTTGCCTCATGCTACAAAATGAACTGCACACAGGTAGCTACAAGGTGACCCTGTGGCAGAACAACAAATATGAGATATCTTTTCCAGTTTCCAAACTCTGTAAAGTACCTATCTTGCAATTTGCCTTTTTATATTTGATTCTGCAGAAATTTCTCCTTATTGCTAGGCTATTCTGTTTTATGATGGCAAATGTAAAATTATTACTTTCCGACAGTGTTGGCTTTCATTAGTTTTTGATTTTAGGTGCAAGTGCATACTAAACAATGAGTGCTGTTATTAATTTCTCCCAATAGTATATCATTATAATGACACAATATCAGAGCAAATAAGCACCTATCACTTTCACAGTTTCAGCTAGCATTGTTAAGCATAGCATTTGCATGCATTACATGGTGCACGGGCTAACAGAAGTGTCTTACTTCTGGATTCATGTGGCAGAGAATAAATGATTGGGTTCTTGGCTCCATGTATCAAATTACATTTAGAAGAAATGTGAAACTTCCTGACTTACAGATGGATAAAACTGCTCTTCCTTCATAAAGCTGATATTCACCTGTTTCCAAATGTGCAGATAAAGGTCGTGATTCAATGACCCAGTGAACCAGAGCATTCAGGACAAAGGTTAATTGGAGAGCTCACTTTCCAAGCTAATCTACCCAAACCTTTTCCTCCCCAAAACATTCCATAATTAGAGATTTCTTTCAAAGTAAGCAAGCAGGTGGTAGGGAAGGTATTTGTAGATACAATGAAGAAGATAAACAGTTTTCCAATAAAAATGTTTTAATTTTAAATCAAAGATAGCCATACTTGGTCTCATGAGGGGGAGAGAGGAATCCAGTGGACTTTCCATTGCTCCAAAATGCATCACCTGCACAGCTATCCACTTTGTTGTTATTGTTATTGTTTTATTTTGGAAAATGCAACATTAAGCCAATCTGGATGGAATCTACCATCTGAGGAAGATCTTTTTTTAAAAAAAAATAGTCAAAAGAGGGATTCTTCTCTGAGGCCTGAGGTTATGGTTGTTCTTTTCCTGCCTCTTTCCTGGTCTGTGACTCAAGGCAGCTTACAAAAGTTAGAAAGCTACAGCAAAAACCACATTGTACAAAAGTTAAAAATATAATCAAACTATCAATAAAATTACAAGCAGTTTAATACCAATGCTTTAAAAAAAAGAAAAGAAATGCAAACATCTTAACACATGCATCTGAGGTAACAGACTCAAGTCCACAAAAAGCACATGCTACCAGCTTTTTTTCTTTCAGGTCCAAAATACAGTGCATAAACAATTCAGTTTGAGGCTGCTTTAACTGCCCTGGTTTAATGCTAAGATTCCCTAGCACTGAGCCAGGGCAGTTAAAGCGGCCTCAAACTGGATTATTTCTGCAATGTGTTTTGGAGCTTAGTTAGTCTCAAAGGCGGTAGTGCAAGATCTCTTGCACATAGATTTTCTGATTTAACATGGCTATGTCTTTGAACTTAACACATGGCAGAGTTCATTAGTCCAGACTAGTGTGTGAGCCAGAATGCAATTGTGCATATGTCTCCTCCTAATTTTGCAGTGCAGATCTTGGCACCAAAAACATACATACATACATACATGAGAAAAAGCCCAGCATGGTATAGTGGTTTCAGTGTTGGACAAGAACTTGAGGAGATGAGAGTTTAAATCCCCGATTGGCCATAGAAACTCTCTGGGTGACTTTTGGCAAGTCACTCTTTTCCCAGCCTCAACAGCAAATCTGCTTGGAACAAATATTGCCAAGAAAACCTCATGATAGGTTTGCTTTAGGGTCACTGTAAGTCGGAAATTACTCCAAGGTACACAACAAATGCATAACAATGCACACTTTAGGACAAAATGCATTTAGAAATGCATAATTTGAGAGAAAACAACATTTTGTGAGAAACAAAAAAAAAAACTACTGGCATAGACAGGTAACAGTCTGATCTATCTATGTATTTCTGCTCACCATCAAGTAGGAGACCACTTTTGCCAGCAAAGGTAAGGAGACTGCCAAGGCTGGATGGCACACAAACAGAATTCACAATCTGCCCTGACTGCATAGCTGCAGATGTCCTCAGCCAGATCTTGGAAAAGTGCCCATTCTGGCTAAGAGTTGAAAGAGCTATAGTCCAGAAAGGTAACTTTTCCAAGCAGTGGCATCACCAGACTTGATGACACCTAGTGCAGGTCAGCTGCCAAGGGTGGAAGGCAGCAGCAGACTGCCTCGGCCCCTGTTCTCCTCCGCTGTTCACCCCTCGTGGCTTTGTCACTGGCTTGGCTTTCTCCATGGGAAGAAAGCCATGAGGGGTGCACTTGCCCCTCCATCACCCTTGCTGTCACTTTCCCACCCAGTGTGGAGGGGCTGCTAAGAGGTGACAGCATGTAGCTTGGTCACTGACCTGGCTCCCTCCCTCCCTGAAGTCACAAGGGTCATGTTTTCCCTGGGGACAGAGTCTAGTGGCAATGAAGCCACAATTGGAACACTCACCCCTTCACAGCTACTGCCTCAAATCCCTCCCCAGGGAGGGAGCTAGATAACAGCAAAGCCATGAGGGGCACGCTTTTCCTATATCTACAGCAGGACGAGGGCCCCACCAGGCTGTCACCCCTTCTGTGGATTGTCACCCACCAAACTCTGCTTCCAAACTTTGCTAAAAAAAAAAAGCATTTAAATCCAGCAAGTACCCTAGTGAAAGAGATAACATGCAGTACTTATAAGCTACTGCAAACACCTTATACTCCAATCTTCCCATGCTGATGCTGAACCAAGAATTCTTAGGGGCTTAACTTTCCAGCTTTCCACCTAGTCAGTAAACATCTACATCCTCTGAAAATGAAATCTATGGCCTGTTACAGACAGGCCAAAATAAAGCTGCTTCGAGTCACTTTGGAGGTATGGTATTTCAATGATGCATGCGTCCTAAGAGTCCAAAAGCCGCACCAAAGCCACGCTCCAGTCCTAAGGAGTGGCGTGACACCACCCCTAAAAAAGCTGGGTGGGCAGCACAGAAACTACATGCTATGGCCTCACTCCAGCTTTTTTCCAACGCAAAAAGAGAAGGCAAAATGCTGCTCCTTTTTTGCACTGGGAAAAGGGTGGTTTTTCCATCATGGCAGAGCCTTTTCAGAACTTCTGTGGTGTGTGGTGTATGAAAGCTGCATCGCTGGAGTGCAGTAACACTGACCACCATCTGGGCAGCATGACGCCAACTTCAGGGTGGCATTGGAGCATGCATCATCCGTACGCCACGGCCCCGCGCTGCCGGGAAGCTGGCATATTGTGCTGGTCTGTATCAGCCCTAACCAACATCTATACCTTAATTGACACACTCAAAGCATGTTCTAGCCAATTACGGATTCATTTCCACAAGTTCCACATTGCTACAATTTGCTATTTCCATTGTGACTGGATGTCAGAGGGGAGATATTTGAAAACATACAGATACTGTGATATTGTGGGACAGTCGCATGAAATAATATTGAATTCTAGGAGGCACTGAGCTTGAGAAAATGAATTAAAGAAACGTCAGCCTCTAATGGAAAAATACTGGCTCCATTAGTGGTGAATTAACAAGAGAGCAGAAGGGAACATAAACTAAAAGGTTGTGATAATAAATGATGCAGACAAAAAGTAATATATGCTAGAATGTATGAAATACAGATTAAATAAATCTTTTGAAATCAGTCCTGGCTCAATATTACAGTGGTGCCTCGGGTTACGAAATTAATTCGTTCCGCGGCCGCTTTCGTAACCCGAAAAGCCTTCGTAAGCCGAATTGCCATAGGCGCTAATGGGGAAAAGCCGCGTTTCGTGCGAAAAAGCCGAAAAAAGCACCAAAAATTTTCTTCGTATCCCGAAAAAACATTCGTAACCCGGAACAATGATTTCCTATGGGATTTTTTCGTATCCCGAAAATTTCGTAACCTGGGTATTTCGTATCCCGAGGTACCACTGTATTTTTACCTGGGAGAACCATAGAATCATAGAATCGTAGAGTTGGAAGAGACCACTAGGGCCATCCAGTCCAACCCCCTGCCATACAGGAAATCTAAATCAAAGCATCCCCGACAGATGGCCATCCAGCCTCTGTTTAAAGACCTCCAGCGAAGGAGAGTTCGGCACCATTTTGGGCGAAAAATGGTGGCGCCCAGCGCGGCTTTTTGCCGCACTGGGCGCCGTTATTTTTTCACCCGGCGGCGGCAACCGCCCCCGGGGGCCGCAACGAAGGCCTCCGGGGGCTGGATCTGGCCCATGGGCCGGAGGTTGCCAACCCCTGCTCTAAATTATCTATCATTCCGTCCTGTTGTAACGCTTGGTCTAACTCCATCTCCTTAGACCGTGTTTGGTTTTCTTTATACACTTATGTGGAATTGATTCCTCATCATCTAGCCTCCTTTTTGTATTTAATTTGGTTTCAACCCTGTCCTCTTTTTCTTTTGTTTGCCTGATGTTTAGGAAAGCATTCCACAATTCATTTTTTTGATCACTTTTATCTTTTTGTTTCTTGTGTTAAACATGAACTTGTTGGGACATCCATCTTTGCCTTTGCTGTCCCTATAATATGTATTGTAGTTCCTGGTTAATTAATTGCCTAATTGTACTAGTTAAAGAGAACTCCTGATATTCCTCATCATCTTCTATTTCTACATCTTGTCTGGATAAAATGGGCATGTCATCATACATTTTTTCCATTCATGTTATGAATTGGTGTTTATTTGTTATATTGGAATCCTTTAATAACCTTGATAGTTTGTCTCAAGTCTCCTCCTCATTAGAACTGTTACCCTGTTCTGATAGAGGGCTATATCCATTGTTATCAGATCTTGCGCGTTCCTCCTTTCCAGGTTGTTGCATGGCTGTTTCAGATCCAACATTATTTTCTGCTTGGCCGTTAGAGTTGGCATTTCCAGAACCAGTGTTTGTAGAACTGGCATGCGCCTCCCTTCCAGGTGCGTGTGCAGTTGCCTTCAGTTTAACAGCCTTCTCCCTCAAAGCTGTGCACTTCAGAAGAGCTATTTCAGAGCTCATCTCCACTGTGCATGTGCAGGAAGCGTGACTCAGAGGTACCTACTATCTTCACCTACTATCTCATCTTAGACTGGATTCTCTATATGTAAACTCAATCAGGTTTAACTGTATTTTAGACTGCATCAGCACTGCAGAAATAATCCAGTTAGATTCCACTTTAACTGCCATGCCTCAATGTTATGGAATTCTGGGAACTGTAGTTTTGTGAGCAATTTAGCCCTCACAGTCAGAAATATCTGGTGTCACAATAAACTACAATTCCTATTGTAAGGGAATGCACATGCAGGTTTAATTAATCTTATACTGTAAAACACCTCCAATACCGATTTGGGAGAAAGGTGATATATAAATTAAATAATAAATACAGATGTCTCTGTTACTATGCATACAATTTAAAAAGTGATAACTAAAAAAGAGAAAAAGCTCAAAAATACATGAAATAATCTTTCATATACTTTTAATATATCATAAATAAACAGCATTACAATTGAAAAGTCATTAAACCTGCACTTTTTCAAGAATATCTCATTACACAACATTAAAAAAGAAAGTCCTTGGGAAGGGAAAATCTTAGTTTTTCCTACTACATCCTTCTACAGATTTCCATCACCTCCATTCCATCATATATTTACTGGGGTCAAACAGACTGGCAGCTTGGAGCGGCCTCTGGCTGCTCCAGTGCCATTCGAACCCCGAGTGGCACAGGACCATGGTGACTGGACGACGTGGCCCCAAGGCCGGCCTCCACCACCCCAAACATACCGCCAAGAAGGAACATTTTGCCAACAGCCCTGGCACAACTTCTTAGACTGGATTCTCTATATGTAAAATCAATCATTCGTGCATCATCTGTACACCATGTCTCAGATCAGCCCGAAGCTGGTGCTTTTGACCCATCTATTTTCAGCCATTGATAGGTAAGCAACAGTTCACCACAGTGAGGGAGGCAAGATTATAAAATGGTAAATATAATAACAGAGAAGCAGAACAGAGATAGGAATAACACAAACACTGTTAGGATAAAGAGACAGAAGATGAAGTGGTACCAGAAAAACCTAAGTAGAAAGGAGCAGGAAAGATGGAATATTGGAACAGATTATTTTCTGTGGAAAACGAAGGCTGCATCTGCACAGCAGATTAATCCAATTTGACACTAGTTTTACTGTCATGGCTCAATGCTGTGGAATTCAGGGATATCTTGAGAGATATTTACCCTTCTCTGTCAGAGAACTCTTTGGTGCCACAACAAACTACAAATCCCAAGATCCCTTAGGACAGAGCCATGGCAAGTAAAGTGGTGTCAAACTGCACTAATTCTGCAGTGTGGCAGCAGTTCTAGAAGCATTTGTTCTTCCAATGCCTTGTTCCCAATATATTCAGCGTCTGTAACCTAATATCTTGATGCATCTAAAACCCAGGCTTCTTCACTCTATGCTTCTGCAAGTGTTTTTCAATGACTTTTTTACAAGCAGAACACAAAGGATTATCAATCTTGAAACAGAGGGGTGAGAGTTGTATAATCTTCATGCATAAATTAGATATAAGATACATTGTACACATGTCTGAGAAACAGTTGGACACATTGCTTGCTTGTTTCTTCCCAGACTTCCCCTCCAATTAATGAAATGTTTGGACATGTTTATTAGGGGCTACATTGATTTTTTTTTCCTTTGGATCTGGAAGAAGAAATGAATCATGATTGTGAAGAATTAGAATTACAAATGTGAATTAAAATTAAAGCTTAAAGGCATACAGCAGACCACAGCCAGGTGTTCTCCAGATAAAACAGAAGATGCATATATCAGTTGAGTCAGTTTCAGCAATTCTTTTTAAATAATGAAGAAACATGCAATGACAATTACTTATACTACTATTAGAAAATAATATAAAAAAGAACCCACATGAAGATTTACCTTCCACTGCTCTCTTGAAGAAGACTTTACAGCTGCCGCAAGTAACTACTCCATAATGGCATCCAGATGCCTCATCCCCACACACCAAACACACTTTGGAAGGTCTTGAGGATCCAGACGATACACTTCTTAATGAGGAGCTATGAAGAAAAATAACAAGATCAGTTATTTCAAGCCAGACAACACATAAACAAACTCCAGTTCATGATTTCACTTACCTTCACATAACTAAATTTCATATCATTTGGTTGTCCTTAATTGTATGTGATGGATTTTATTTTCTGGTTCAGAACACCTAGAAACTCTCAGCATGAGAGGCTGCCACAAATAATTTCATCTACCAACTTCTCAAAATCTTCCTGTTATTATTTCCTCAAAATCACCAAGGCAACATATCAAAACCACATTTTACTCTACTATAACAGAGGCTAAATATTAAACATCCTCACCTATAGGAATTTTTATGAAGAATGAACACAGAGGCATGTAACACTGCAGTACACAGCAAGACAAAATGATAAAATCTGTTTTCCTAAACCCACTTACATAAAAATAAGTCCCACTAAACTCAGTGGAACTTAATTCTGAGTATACATTTGCAGAGATTACTATATAGTTTGTCTACAACCTAACAAAGTCCCCCACCCCATCTTACCATTAATTTAAAAATACTATGAACACATAATTATGACATTTCAATAAAATAACATTATCAGCCCATACAGCATTCAGGAACAGAGCTGGGGGGTTGTTTTTGGGTGATAGCTCCTAGACTCTCCCAGCCAGACTGAGGTTCGGAGAGCCAAAGTCCCCCTCCCCCAATTTGTTTTCAACGTCTGTTCCGGTATTTTCTATTTAACCTCTTCTGTTTCTCTCTCAGTTTAGAAGAAAGGACACAGATAACTGTAATTTCCAGCTGGCATGCAATTACAGGAGTATCATTATTTCTTCCTAAAACTCTAATATATGAAGCTAGAAAATTAATCCTAAGGAGAATGGAAATTATATTAGCTGCACTTTTGACACTGGGGACATTTCCCAAACAACTACAGCACTGCTTGACACTGTATAGTGTGGACAGCTCATGGGTGTTTGGCCCTCCTTGGGAGTGGGCCGTGCAGACAGTGGGGTTTTGATCTGCTTTCAGAAAACCCAACATCGAGCAGCATTTTCCTGTCTGTCTGCTCCAGCCCAGTGTCTAGACCCAATTCAGAGTTTCTACCCCTTGTTCTGCATTAAAAAGACTTTTCATTTGCACTAGGTTTTCCAGAAAATCCAGAGCAAAATGTGGCAACGGCAGGCAGTTCCCTTCCCAGACAGTCCCTGCAAGCATCCCTGCCAAATCACTCAGTTGCTGCAAGTCATTTTGACCTCAGAGTGGTTTGCACCCACAGCAGCAGCACTGGCCAGCTCACAGGAATTGTGTGGGTCATTGCTACTGAATTTTACTGCATTGGGAGGGGGGAATTCAGATGGAATTTGGGGCCAGAATACTCTGGGGGCTGGCCAGACTATGCTGGCAAATATAGAGGAGCCCCTAGTTGCACTTATACAGAACAAAAAGTCTCATGGCAAATGAGTAGTCTTTTAAGAGAAGTGGGAGCAAAAGGTCAACAGAGAGCAATAATTCCTGGCAGTAATCCCATACAGGACCCAAAGCAGTTTACAATTAAAAAGAAATAATAATAATAATATTAATAATAATACTTCCTCTCCCCGAGGCAGGATACAACCCAGAATAAAATACAATATATATGAGTTTAGCTACAACACCATCAAAACAGTAAAGAACAAACTGAAAATAACCGAAGAGCTACTGTATAAAAACAGCACAGAATTAAAAAGAATACAGGTTTAGTCTCTCTTCTACAAAATACCTGGGACCAGATGTATTTTGCATTTCAGATTTTTTCAGATGTTGGAATACTTGTATTTGCATAAGGAGATATGGGAGCCAGAATGGCATTGGTTTGAGTGTTGGACTACGACTCTGGAGAACAGGCTTCAATTCCCAGCTTGGCCATGAAACCCACTGGGGGACCCTGGGCAAGTAACACTCTCTCAGCCTCACACAAGGCATTGGCAAATCTCCTCTGAAAAAGTCTTGCCAAGAAAACCCCATAATAAGTTTACCATAAGTCAGAGACAACTTGAAGGCACACAATAACAGCAATGAAATATCTTGGTGATGGGACCCGTCTGAACATAAAATTCATTTCTGCTTCATATGCACTTTATAAACATATAATGAAGGTAATTTTATATATAATACTTTAAATAATTTTGTGTATGAAACAAAGTTTGTGTCTACTGAATCATCAGGATGCAAAGGTGTCACTATCAGCCACCCATGTAGACAATTTTGAAGTACTTCCACTTTCAAAATTCCAAAAAAGGGATTCGCAACCTGTATAAAAGTATTTAAAACATAATAATGAAAATGTACAAAGCTCCCTCCTGTTAAAAGAGTAATCTTTATCAACCAATTAATAACCAAAAGCCTGTCTAAACAAAAAGGTCAACAAAAGTGTGCCAATAAGAATACAGTATAATGCCAACCTAGCCTCCTCATGAGAGGGAGGTCCACAGTGTGGGACCAGCCACTCAAAAGTCACTCCCATGTCCTTATCAATCATCAGTAAAAGTCTTGCTCTTGAAATCTCAAAATTTGGAGACGCTGATCTGGGGACATTTCTACAGCCCCTCCTCTGGATACTCAAAACTACCATGAGGGTGAGAGGCACTGAGGGAGAAAACAGCAAAACACATGACTGCTGATTTCAGGGTAGGTGAAGCCTGTGGAGGCAAATTTTGGCCCTGGCAATGCTCAGTTACCCATTCCAGCACAGACAGATACAATCATTGAGACACCCTAAACCCAAGCCATAGAAGACCTTCTGTTGACCATGATCAATACTTTCATTTGCACACAGAAACAGACTAATGACCAGAGAAGCTCTGACATGTAACAGGGGAAGTTGCATGTTCACAGCAACTGCATTGTCCCCACACTCCAAACTCTCATACAGTATTTGGAAATAGGTTGCCTTTGCCTTTTCACAGCTAAGACCCACAGGTTCTTTCTGAGCTGGGGGAATGCCAACAAGTGTGGCATTCAGATGGAAAGGACCTCCACCAGGCAAAAAGAGACACATGAAAATCAAAGTAGCTTCAAGAGGTGCACCAAGCATAATTCTTCAGAGTGGCCATTACTTATGGAACTCCAATCGAAGACCAACAAAGGTTCATTTCCATTGTGGTCCAATCCCCAGATGGCCTGAGCTCAATTGTCCTCCTTTCTTCTTCTCCATGAAACTCCAGTATCCTCATTACTCAAAAAAGCAGTATATGTGTTTTTAAAGCAAACTGAAAAGAAAAGAAAAGAGAGCTAACACTGGCATGCCCCCACCCCATATGTTTGCAGCACTTTACTATAAAAAAGGGAAACTGAGATTTCCAGTTTCTCAGAAGTTTGGACAGTGGAGGAGATTACATACTAATACCATCAGCCAGCATCCAGAGTGGAATTTCCAGTAATATTTGATAGGGATTTATTGACATAGGTGTAACTAGTGAATAGTAGGAATGTTTCAGTAAAAATTGTATGGAGATTAATTCTCAATTAGTAATCAAAAGGTTCTAATGTGCACACGTGATTGTGGCCTTATGCCTCTCAAAGTATCAAGTATGCCCTTGTGTACTACATGTTAACTGACTGCAGACCAGGTCTTCCACATCCCTTCTTCTTCTCAAACCCTTGAACCAGACACCTTTATGTCTTCTCTTTTTCCCTGCACACAACATCAATCTCACAATCTTAAAAGCTCACCAATTTTAAGTCTCTTCGCTTTTTTTATGATACCAGGTAAAAAAAATATCCCCAGAAGAGTTTTAGATCAGGTTCCAAATTTATTCAGTTATACAAAGACTATTTCATAATTGTGCACAGCTATATAAATGGCATATTATGGTGTCAGGATAATTTGACATTAGAAAATGGAAGTCTGTAGTCTAAAAATTCACAGGATTCAAAATTATATAACCTGCACATTGATTACAAAAGTAGGCAATAATAAAAACTGCACCTTTCTGATCATATAGACTGGAATAGAAATAATTGCTTTTGGAACACCCAGGAAATTGCTTGGATTTTATTTTATTTGCTACAACTGCCAGTATCTTCCCCTACAATGGGGGGATGCTGGGAGTTGTAGTAAATAACTTTTCCAATCTCTCCCCAGGATCTGAGCATGCTCAATGTTATTTATGAATAACTCAGTGAAAAACTCAGATAGGCTGTTATACTATATCATAACCTAATGATAAATGTCCATCATTTCAAAATAGATTTGTCATGCGGTTACAGTTCAAGAAACACAATCTTAATGCTCCTTTGGATACTGGGAGCTCCTTGCATGGATCTTTAGATCCCCAATGTCTTTCTTAGAGGTCAAAGACATACCATCCTTTTTTACTATTACACCACATGGCTACACCAACTGAGCTGGGAAGAGGTCATGCAGTTTATCCCAGGTCATGTCACAAATATGGGTGGCTCAGACCAGATTAGGTACTAGGATTGTATTGGCTCTGAGCCTCTTACACGCATATAACTACACTGCCTTTTTAAATGAATCTGCATTCAAAGTATTAATCCCACACTGGAAATAATGCCGCTTCTCCTGTTTTGCCTCTGCTAATCTGTGAAGCTTAGTAGCCCTACTCATTGTGATATTTATACATTCATTACATAACAGCATAACACTGTCTGACAATTGTGGGATGATGACAATGCCTTGTTTATTCTACAGTTCAGGGAAGACCTTGCAAATGCATATGAATGAATATGCAATGTTCTTTTACATTATAGTTCTGGCGGTCAATTACTGTATATTGATCCCTCCTTAATAGCAGTATCATTTACTACTGCCCCAATTCTGGTGCAGCTATATATTTGGAGGAGGGGTTAAATGTGGTTTTATGTTTGATTTGAACAATAGATCTGCAGTTCAGTTCTCACTTACTAGGAGGTCAAATGAAAGGGCAGATAAAGGCAATTGTAAGAGAGTCTACAAGAGATACTTTCTTTCATGCAAGCGTTTACCTGGACAACAGCCAAAAAATTAACCTAGAATAATAGAATCATAGAAACATGAAGTTGGAACAGGCCTCATGGGCCAGTGAGTCCAACCACTTGGTCAGTGCAGAATCTCCTGCTGAAGCATCCCCAATAGGTAACTGTCCAGCCTTTTTTTCTTTTTTTGAAGATGCTGATTGAAAGAGACCCCACCATCACTTTAAGCAATTGTTTTCTTAGTGTGAAGAATTTCTTCTTAATATTCAATCAAAACCTTTTCTCCTGTAACACAAAACCACTGGACCTGGTCCTATCATCTGGGAAAGCAGAGAACAAGCTTGCTCCCATTCTCTCTGTGAAACCCTTGAGGTATTTACAAAGTGCAATCATGTCACTCCTCAGTCTTCTCTTAACCAAGCAGAACATGACCAGCTCCTTCAACCTATATTTTGTTCTCCATACCTCTCTTATCATCCTTATCCTTCTCTGAAATTGCTTCAATGTGTCTTATATGTGACAGAACTGAATGCATTGTCAGGGATTTGAAGGGTTAAAACACAGCACACAGGGAAATGCTTGATGTGTGTGTGTTTGGCCATGAGCATTCAGCAGAGTGGCAAGGCTGATCAGCACAGCTGAAGCTCATTGTGTCAAGGACTCTTCAGTGTCCAAGTGCACGTAGCCATGGATGATGAAACCATGTGTCTGGATTGCACAGGAGACACATGACATGGTTACACACCTGAACTCACTAGGTTTGGGAGACCACATGGTCTGGAGACTATATAAACCCAGGGGTTGTAAGGGATTATTTGTGGGTTTGAAGTAGGAGTTGGATTGGTATGGTTTGGAGTTTTAGAGATCTAGTTTTGTATTATAGCACTGTGAATAAAGAGCACTTTGAGGACTTAGGCCTGTTACAGACAGCCAAAATAAAGCTGCTTCGAGTCACGGTGGAGGTATGGTGTTTCAATGATGCATGCGTCCTAAGAGTCCAGAAGTCGCGCCAAAGCCATGCTCCAGCCCTAAAGACTGGAGTGTGGCTTTGGTGTGGCTTCTGGACTCTTAGGACGCATGCATCATTGAAACACCATACCTCCACTGTGACTCGAAGCAGCTTTATTTTGGCTGTCTGTAACAGGCCTTAGTTTCTCTGGTGGTTTATCAGAAGAAGCTACAGCATCGGTTTGTTGTGAGTCCCCGGAGGTTCCTGCATTGCTTCAGTTCCTGGAAGACATCCAGTTGCTGTCATCCCAAATTGGACTTTGGAGCCACACTTCTGCTTCTAGAAATTTGCCAGCTCTGCTCCAAGGGTCTGATTTAACCCCAGGACTCGTTTGAGTCGCTGACAGTGGTTGTTGGACACCAGCAGCTGTGCTGACATGCATTACTCCAGATGATGTCTGGCCAGCACAGAATATAGTGGGACTATTACTTCCCTTGACTTGGAAACTATGCTTTTTTTAAAATAGCATTTGCCTTCCCTGCTGCAGCATCACATTACTGGCTCAAGTTCATTTTAGGATCAAAAATAATCCCAAATTCCTTTTTTTTCCACATAGTACTGCTGACCCATGTATCCTATAATTGGTTTTCCAACCTAAGTCACAGTCTGCTTGAAGGCACATAACTGCTACTACCACTACATTACTGGGAAAACTATATGGAAGCTTTCTGCACTGAGTTCATGTTTCTTTCTCAAAGAAATTCACTAATAGCACTGCTCACATTTCAGAAAATCAGTGAAAATAAGCTTAATTTGATGTGCTTAACAATGCAAATGATGGTTACAAACGATTGACCTTGACAAACTATTTCCATATGCCTGATATTGCCTTTCTGTGTTGGCTTAAGTAACATTTGTATAGAATATTAATTTGGAAGAACAGATTTTGTTTAAAAAAATTAGATAATCAGTATTTTGAAAGCTGATTATATGGGTTATTATCCTTCTCAAACCAGATGCCAAATACATGAAGAAAATTTTTAAAGCATTATGATAAAGTGTGCATGGAATGCTTATTTTAACCTCCTGATTACTAAACCTGAACAAACATGTTCCAAAAAGCCTTTATTTCATTTAAGCCTAAATGAGTAATTATGAGATCAGTTTTCTACAGCTTTTCTAACATCATTCATAAAAATAACAAATGCAGGCAAAGAACCTGAAAATACTTACAATCTTGCTAATTTTAAGTCTTAAACATTAATTGCAAGGCAAAAGAAATAACTTTATATTTAGTCAAATTAAATGAACAGGATGACACAACATTTTTATAGGCTATTTTAAGTACTCAGCTCATCAGTCTTACCATATACTTTCAATGAAAATATAAATCATGGACATCCCAAGGTAAGTAGAATATTAAATTTGAACTCATGTATGAATTGCAATAATTGTACAGTAAGCTTCCAAAGGTGACTAGACAGGCTCCACAGGACACCAGGCAAATCCAGGGAAGCTGCTGTGAGTTAGGAACTAAGGTGCTGTGCAGCCCCTGAGCTTTGCTAGCCCAACAGCACTCAGCGAAATGGAAAGATTCTTCTTTCTTTAATATTACTTTGGACACTTTTTCAAAGCAACCTGAATAATACTTTGAAGGTGTATCTGCAGAATCTTGTTTTACATGCCAAGCTGAAAAAGAACCGATCTGGGAATATGACCTTAACAAATTCTTCTTAAAAATTAGAGATTGGTTAATTTCTTTCTTTCATGTGTAGCGCACCTTACTTCCAGTATAAGACCAAGTGCAGCTTTCAACATAGTTTTACACACACACACACACACACACACACACACACACACACACAGAGTTAAAACAATATATAGTACAAAATTTATAAAAATTACAATAAGATATCCCATTAAAACACTTTTTAAAACAATCTTAAAGCATGTAAAACATAATAAATATATAGCAGGGCCATT
>NC_056526.1:146710911-146781748 GCF_019175285.1 Sceloporus undulatus | reverse complement strand
AAAATAATAATAATAATAATAATAATAATAATAATAATAATAATAATAATAATTTATATACTGCTATTCCATTCGATCATAGCAGTGTACAACAATTGCAATAATGATACAATACAAGATAAAAATTGCAATAGATAATTAAAACTTACAAAACAGTGCACAGTATACATAAAATCAACATTAAACCAAGCCAGCAATATACTCGAAGATGTTAATCATATAGGGGGGGCCACACATATCACGGAACATCAGGGAAGGCTTGATGAAACAAAAAGGTCTTCAGTCTCTTTTTAAAGAGATCCAGGGAGGTGGCAGTGCGGAGCTCCTCGGGGAGGGTGTTCCAGATCCCAGGGGCCAAGATGGAAAATGCCCTTTGAGAGGTTGACCTATATCTTGTAGAAGGGATCCTCAATAAACTCTTCCCAGATGACCTGAGTGTGCGGGACAGATTATATGGGGAGAGGCGGTCCTCCAAGTACCCTGGGCCCAAGCCATTTAGGGCTTTATAGGTTATAACCAACACCTTGTATTGTGCCCGGAAGCAAACAGGCAGCCAATGGAGATCATACAAAATTGGTGTTATATGGCCGGCCCTGGAGCGTCCAGTGACCAGCCTAGCTGCCATATTCTGTACTAACTGAAGCTTCCGGGTTTGGTACAAGGGTTGCCCCATGTAGAGCGCATTACAGAAATCCAACCGAGAGGTTACCAGGGCATGTACCACTGTTTCAAGGTCCCCCCCGGCCTAGGTAGGGTCGCAGCTGGCGTATCAGCCGAAGCTGATAGCAGGTGCTTCTGACCGTCGCATCCACCTGAGAAGTCAGCTGGAGCGACAAGTCCAAAAGCACCCCCACACTGCAAACTGAGTCCTTCAGGGGGGAGCGTGACCCCGTTCAGGACAGGTGGACAAATATCCCCCCCCGGGCCGGAAGAACCTATCATTAGCACTTCCGTTTTCTCTGGGTTCAAACTGCGTTTGTTTTCCCTCATCCAGCCCATTACCGACTCCAAGCAGGCATTTAGAGGAGAGATGCCATCCCTAGTCACTGCATCAGTCGGATGTAACAGCTAATCTATTAGCTACTTGTTTTTTTACTGTAATAGCTCCAAGGGAAACTTCTACATTAGTTATGTTTAAAGTTAATCTTTTTAAATTAAGACTTTGCTTTCCTATTTCTCAAGTTATTTTACTTACTTTTTAAACAATCTCAATGCTCCAAGTGTTGGCCTCTGCTACAAAACTTACTTCTCCTGATCCATTGTCATCAGTTCAGCACCCGAACAAAGCAAGAGACATAGCACCAGCCAGGATATGAATCATGTGATACTCCTCCTTGGCCATTCTGTGAAGCAATTTCTTTAATGTTAAAAAGTACCTAAAAAGTTATAGTTGAACTACAGAACCTCCTTAATGACATCAGTATCGAAAGTATCTAAAAAGATACTGTTAAAATATAGAAAGGGCTTCTCTCCCCTAGCCAGAATACTCCAAGCTCCCATTCTGGCCCTGAATTTCCCTAATTACTGTGCTTCCTCCACAGTGAAGATGGGCAGCTGTTTTCCCATGAGATCCCCATTTGTTGCCTAGCACCACTGCTGAAGTCAAAATAAGGTACCCAGCCATTTTATTGATGCTAGGTACCTTGTTCTGACCTCAGAGTGACTCACACCCACAGCAAAAAAGTAAGGTTTTTCAATTAAGGTTAAAAAGAGAAAAGGTTGAATCGAGTACGTATGTCATAAAGATAGTCCATGCCTGATTTGGGCTTTCAGCCCTTCATCATGTAAACAGGACATAGCGAGCCCAGGGGAGATTCGGAGAAAATAACAAACCTGAAGAATGCAATTATCCCTCATTAAGTTATAGTCTTAATGTAACTTATTCATATTTTGCTTATGAGATATGGAATTAGCTATAAGTAACATACAGCTTCCATGCTGTAGTAATTATAAACTTCCCCTAATTAAGGTGTGGTACAGAGCACCAAAAAGAGGCGCCAGGGAGGCGCCTCTCCTTGCTCTGCAGCAACCAAATTGCGCGACACTGCTGCACAGCAAGAAAGGAGCACCCGGGAAGTGGCTTCTTTTTGCAGCGCAGTTGCAATGCCGCAAACCACCAGAGACGGCATGATGGCATCACAGCCGCGCAGCGTAGTTTGGACACTGCGCTGCTGCGATGTCATAGCTGTGTGCACCATATAGATGGTGCTGCGCAGCTGCGACATCCTCGTTATGTGCTAGGGCTGCGGGGCGTGTGCACGTGCCACCCCGAGGCAACCCTAGCAAGTCGCCATGATGCCGCAAAGGGCCTGTCTGTCCAGGGCCTAAGAGACTTTAAGAATTAAGAAAAGTAATCATTTTATCGATCTATGCTAATAATCACATGAAACAGCTTCTCTTCCTAAACAGACTTATGATGTGAGACAAGAAAGTTTCAAGAGTCAATTAAGGAGTGGGTAAGAAGGAAAAATAAATAAATAAATAACACTATATGGTGCTTGCTGTGTTCTCTCCTGACAATAGTCACTGGCAAGTTTTAATGCCACTAGTTTTAATGCATTTACATCTGCACCATCCATGTACCCCTCAAAAGGGGAAGGTATAAATACCAAAACAGAGCGGGGCAAAAATTCATTTTATAATAATAATAATAATAATAATAATAAAATTTTTATTTATATCCCACTCCTTCCCACGATCAGGGCGGCTTACAACATAGGTTAAAAACAATAGTGCCATAAACAATATAAAAAAGATACAAATACACAAGGCAAACCATACAATCAATAAAAACAGTCAATAAAACTAACAGCATTAAAAGCCCCTTAGCCCAACCTCATGGCCACGGAAGAGGAGGGAGGCCCACAGGATTTTTAGTCGGGGAATGCCTGTTGGAACAGGAAGGTTTTTAAGTCCTTCCTGAATTGGGCCAGGGTGGTAGTCGAGCGGAGCTCGGTGGGCAGCGTGTTCCAAAGGGCTGGGGCAGCCGTGGAGAATGTCCTCCGTGTGGTGGAGGATAACCTAGCCCCAGGCACCTTCAGTAATTGCTGCCCAGACGTTCTGAGGGTGCGAGGCGGAATGTATGGGGAGAGGCGGTCCTTTAGGTATCCTGGGCCCAAGCCATTTAGGGCTTTATAGGTAATTACCAACACCTTATATTGAGCCCGGAAGCGAATGGGCAGCCAATGAAGATCTTTCAAAACCGGTGTTATATGGCTGGTCCTGGAGACGCCAGTGACCAACCGGGCTGCCATATTCTGCACCATTTGCAGCTTCCGAGTTTGGTATAAGGGTTGCCCCATGTAGAGTACATTGCAGAAGTCCAGTCTCGAAGTTACCAGAGCATGTACAACAGTTTCTAGGTCCCTCTGGGCCAGGTATGGGCGCAGCTGGCGAATAAGCCGAAGCTGATGACAGGTGCTCCTGACCGTCGCATTCACCTGAGCAGTCAGGTGAAGCGACGAATCAAGAAGCACCCCCAGACTGCGCACGGAGTCTTTCACAGGGAGCGTGACCCCGTTCAGGACAGGTGGAACCACTGCCATTCCTGGACCAGGGGAACCTATCACTAGTACCTCCGTTTTCTCTGGATTCAACTTGAGTCGGTTTTCCCTCATTTTATATACTTGTTTTACTGCAACCTTAATAGCTAAACCACACTACTACAATTTATTCTTGATTATGTCTGGTCTTTACACTTCATGCATCTAAGGCAGCATTCATAACTCTTGCAGCTAACATAGAACCTTCCAAATAACATGTTATCCAGCAGTTTAAAACGTTCCCTGGTTCTGTAATTCAAAGACCCTAAAGCTTCTCTCACAAGATATTTTAGTTGCTCAAGATCCTCCTTTGCAAGCCCACATATGCTTCAGCCCCTTCTAATTTAATAACAAAAAATGTATATTCAGCTTGGCAGGCAGATTTGCAACTTCCATGTAGACTTCTGAGGACAATATAAGGTCATGGTATACAACCTAGTTCTGTAATCATGCTCATTTTTCTTAGTAACTTTCTTTACTTACCTTTTTCTGAGAAAACTATATTATTTCAATCCTTTTTTGGGTCTAGTCATCATATCATTCAAAGTCACACAGCAGGCTAATGAATTAACAAGCACCATCTATCTCAAACATAATCTGAACCAGCAGACAGTTTCCCCATCCAAATGATGTGGGTTGTGTGCATCATAGATGACAAGGCATCCTTTCCACAAGACAACACAGACCATACATCATGAAGCATTTAACCTGCAAGGATTAAGCACCTTAGACTGAAAATCAGGTTTCTTGTTTGTGAATCATCAATAGGAAGCATCTGTATTACATTTAGCCTGCAAGAACACCATATAGTATCTGTTCCTCTATAAAAGTGAAGCAAGGGTGTTCAATCCAGCAAACCACCAAGATTCAATTTCTAATTAGAAGAATAGACACTCATGACATTGGATACCCTCCAAATGTCCCAATGTGGCAGAGACAGTCCCAATCAATCTTCTGCTGTTCAACCTTTTCAGCTGCTTTTAACATGTCCCATTTTCTCTAACTTACACTTTCTCCCTTCAGCATTAGTTTTCTTCAATTGCTGGAAACTTGAGTTCACAATGCAAAAGCAGTCTGCACTCAAATCAGTCGAGGAGAGGATATGGAGGGTTCAGAATTTTGCCCGTCTCTGTACATTCAGGAAAAAACAAATTGCTGCAGTTTCTCCTAGCTTGTGTATACTTCCTCATTAATACCTTTTGCTATCTTGACCACTCTGATGTTGCTTGGCCCCAGTATGCCCAGTATTTCCTCTTAAAACTATATTTTTTAACTAAACACACTTCATTTTATACTCTGCACTTATCATCTACTTTTTGATGTCCTTTTTATCTTCTACTTTTGTTGCATAAAGCCAAAGAAGGCTGTGAGATAATTTCTCTGGAGGGTGTGACTTAGTATATTTTGGACTAATCCTTTAAGATCTGATCGGCAGCATCTCTCCAGGGTCTCAGGCAAATGACTTTTACCTGATCCTTCTAGCTGGAAATACAGCCAAACTGTACTGGTATGGTACTGAAGATAGGAAACATCAGGCAGTGGTAGCAATCTCTCCCCACACCCTGCATTTCAGAATTCAGTTCATAATTGTAGTTGGCTACTAAGAGATCAAAAGCCATATTATCAATCATCTCATTTCTCTCTTTCTTGTGAGCTGCAGAATGCATAGAAAATGTTAAATTCATCTAGCATAGATTAAAACAAGAGTTCTCTTCTACAAAAACTGACCACTCATGCCCTCTGGCAGAATAAACATCACTTACATTAGCATTATAACAAAAAATTCTAAAGTAACTGTATGCCCAAGGATTTCTGAGGAAGGCAGAGTTTTCTCATCATTGTTCAAAACTGAATATGAACTGGCTGCCTTGTTAAGGATTTAGCACAGAGCCAGGAGCAGGAGGCAGTTCTAGGTCCATAGCCTCTAAAAATGCAGCTGTATTATCATAACCCAAGAATCAGTGTTGTGCAGTGGTTTGAGCACTGAACTGTGATTCTGGAGACAAGGATTCAAACCCCTGCTTGGCCATGGAAACCCACTGAGGAAGGCAAAAGCAAACCTCATCTGAACAAATTTTGCCAAGAAGATGATAGGCCTAACAATCTCCATAAGTTGGAAATGACTTGAAGGCACACAAGAACAAGTTTTCTTTTTCTTACCCAAACAAGTTTGCATAACCAAGATATGTTGGAAGGGTGTTAATTTTGTTTTACTTTATTTGGAAAATCATCTTGGTAAACTGTCTAAAGCAGGGGTTCCTGACCTTTTTGACTTGCGGAGCCCTTATTTCTATGGCGGAGCCCCTAAGAGCCCTATCCTATGTCTGACAAGTGAATGGTGTTTAGGAGCATATATAAGAATATATTCTTATTCTTTCATTCAATTTTTATTTCTTGGATTTTCTGGAGTGGCTGTGGAGCACCTGGGCAGTGCCTGTGGAGCCCTAAGGCCACCTAGGAGCACAAGTTGGGAATCCTTGTTCTAATGGAAATCTCCCAAACAGATTAATAAATACATTACAAAGTAATATGGACTTTCTTTTATTATTTAACATCAGGTTCAATTACAGAACGATAGTCATGCAAACAGAAATCCAGTCTCCATGTTACTTATGCAAAATACAGTATATGTTTATAGTCTGTTACAGTATATGGCAAGGAAAGGCAAATCCATTAAAGAACATAGTGAATTATTGTTGGTTTATTAGCAGACTTTCCACTACACATGCCAAGCATTAAAGGATACCTTTTAAAAACTGTTCCAGATCACAAAAAATCATAGAATCATATAATCATAGAGTTGGAAGAGGTGGAATCTCTTTTGCTGTAGCTTGCATCTATTGTTTTGGGTCCTGTTCTCTGGAGCAGCAGAAAACAAGCTTGCTCCCTCCTCAATATGACATCTCTTTAAATATTTAAACAGGACTACCATATCACCTCTGAAACCTTCTCTCCTCCATGCTGAACATCCCCAGCTCCCTAAGTCGTTCCTCATAGGGCATGGTTTCCAGACCCTTCACCATTTTAGTTGCTCTCCTTTGAATATGCTCCAGTTTCTCCACATCCTTTTTAAATTGTAGTGCCCAGAACTGGACACAATATTCCAGGTGGGGCCTGACCAGAGCAGAATCTAATGGCACTATTATTTCCCTTGATCTAGACAATATACTTGTATTAATGCAGCCTAAAATTGCATTGGCCTTTTTAGCTGCCGCATCGCACTGTTGACTCATGTTCAAGTTGTGGTCTACTTGGACTCCCAGATCCCTTTCACATGTAGTTTCATTCAGCCAGGTGTTGACCATCCTATATCTGTGCATTTAATTTTTCCACCCTAAGTGCAGTACCTTACATTTCTCCATGTTTAAATTCATGTTGTTAGCTTTGGCCCAGCTTTCTAGTCTATTGAGGTCATTTTGAATTTTGATCCTGTCCTCTGGGGTATTAGCTACTCCTAATTTGGTGTCATCTGCACATTTGATGAGTATACCCCCAATTCTGTCATCCAAGATGTTGAATAGCACTGGGCCCAGGACAGGCCCCTGTGGGACCCCACTGGTTACTTCTCTCCAGGATGAAAAGGAACCATTGTTGAACACCCTTCGGCTTCGGCCGGTAAACCAATTACAAATCCATATAACAGTTGCCCTGTCTAGCCCACATTCTACAAGCTTGTTTGCAAGAATGTCATGGGGAACTTTGTCAAAGGCTTTACTGAAATCAAGATATGCTATATCCACAGCATTCCCTTATTCTGACAAGCTGGTAATTTTATCAAAAAAAGAGAGCAGGTTTGTCTGGCATGACTTGTTTCTCTGAAACCCGTGTTGACTTTTTGTGATTATGGAATTGCCTTCTAGGTGTTCACAGACCCTCTGTTTAATGTTCTGTTCTAGAATCTTTCCTGGTATTGATGTCAGACTAACTGGACGATAATTGTTGGGATCCTCTTTTTTTTTTTCTTTTTTGAAGATGAGGATAATGTTTGCCCTCCTTCAGTCTACTGGGACTTCTCCTGTTCTCCAGGAGTTCTCAAAGATGATTGCCAATGGCTCTGATATTACATTTGCCAATTCTTTTAATACCCTTGGATGTAGTTCATCTGGTCCTGGAGACTTATATTCATTTAGATTAACCAGGTATTCCTGTACTATCTCTTTGCCTATTTTGTGCTGAAATTCCCCTATTCTGTCCTCTGCTCCATTATCCTCAGGTTGAGCACCCTTTGCCTTTTCAGAGAAGTCTGAGGCAAAGAAGGTGTTGAGTAATTCTGCCTTTTCTCAGTCTTCTGTTAGCATTTTGCCATCTTCTCCACGCAGTGGCTCTACCATTTCCTTTTTCTTCTTTTTGCTGCAGACAAATCCCAAAAAGCCCTTTTTGTTGTTCTTAACCTCTCTGGCAAGCCTGACCTAATTCTGCGCTTTAGCTTTTCTGACTTTCCCCTACACAGGCTAGCTATTTGTTTGAATTCCCCCTTGGTGAGTTCCCCATTTTTCCATTTCTTATACATGTTCTGTTTAAAACTTAGCTCAGTTGAAAGTTCCTTCGTCAGCCATCCTGTTTTCTTGAGACATCTCTGATTTTTCTTCCTCACGGGAACCGTTTGAAATTGTGCTTTCAATATCTCCCTTTTGAGAAACTCCCATCCATCCTGAGCTCCCTTCTCTTTTAGTATTCCTGACCATGGGATCACCCCCAGTATTTCTGTAAGTTTTCTAAAATCCGCTCTCCTAAAATATAGAATGCGTGTCTGACTATGCCTGGCTTCTCCTTTCCATTGTATAACAAACTCCAGAAGAACATGGTCACTTCCCCCTAAGGATTCCACCACCTGCACTCCATTAACTAGGTCATCCCTGTTGGTTAGGATCAGATCCAAAATAGCTGACCCCCTTGTTGCTGCTTCCACCTTTTGGACAATGAAATTGTCTTCCAGGCAAGTGAGGAATTTGCTGGACCTTGAGGATTTGGCTGAGTTTGACTTCCAGAAAATATCAGGATAGTTGAAGTCCCCCATCACTACTACATCTCTCCTTTCTGAGTATGTAGTCATCTGTTCTAGAAAGGCATCATCCAATTCCTCCATCTGACTCGGGGTCTGTAGTAGACTCCCGCAACAATATCCCTGTTGTATCCCTCCCCTTTAATTTTTATCCAGATGCTCTCCACCTGGCTTCCAGGACTGATGTCCTGGATCTCTTCACTGGTGTAAATGTCTCTGACACATAATGCTATTCCTCCTCCTTTCCTGTTTGGCCTATTTCTCTTGAAAAGGTTATACCTCTCTATTCCTACATTCCAATCATGAGACTCATCCGACCAGGTTTCAGTGATGCCTATTATATCATATTGGCTTTGTTGCACTAGGAGTTCAAGTTCAGCTTGCTTATTTCCCATACTCTATGCATTAGTATAGAGACATTTAAGACCATGTGTTCCCTTTACTTGCTGCCTGTGCAAACATTTTTTCCTCCCACTGTTGGGGTCTAGCACTGTTTGTCTTGTTCCCTCTATGACAGGTTGGCTATTTTCTCCATCCCTTTTGCCTTCCAGAATACTGTCTCCCTCCCCCACATAACTCAGTTTAAAGCCCTCCTAATCAAATTCTTTAGACTACTGGCAAAAACATTTCTGCCAACTGGCGTGAGATGCAACCCATCCTTTGCCAGAAGTCCTTCCTCATGGATCCTCAGTCCATGATCCAAGAATCCAAACCGTTCTTGGCGGCACCATCTACGGAGCCAGTTGTTTACATCCGCTATTTTCTTTTCCCTTCCTGGACTATGCCCTTCGACTGGGAGAAGAGATGAGATGACAACCTGTGCATCCATCTCTTTCAATTTCCTACCCAAAGCCTCATAATCCCTTATGATATTCTGAAGGCTGTGCCTTGCAGTATCATTGGTTCCCATATGAACCAAAAAAAAGGATAATGGTCAGTAAGCTTGACAAGTCTTGTCAGCCTCTCTGTCACATCACGGATCATTGCCCCAGGGAGACAGCACACCTCCCAAGACATCTTGTCAGGCCCACAAACCACTGGTTCAGTACCTCTCAGTAAAGAGTCCCCCACAACCACCACACACCTCCTCCGAGGCTTAGTAGCAGCTGTTCCCTTTGGTGGTACTCCCAGGATCCCCTGCTCTGTCCCTGAAGTCTGTCCATGCTGCTCTTCCTCATCATCTCTGATAACAGAGAGAGGTTCAAATTGATTCTGTAGCTGCAAACTCCCAGAACGTTCCCTGGTTTCCCTACTTCTGTGTGTGACTTTCCTCCAACCATCTACTTCTGTAGTATGTGAAGTGACCATCTCCTCCCCAGCAACGTCCTCTGCATGTTTCCTGTCCAGGACCATCTGGTCCGTTCTGGTCAGGAAAACCTCTTGCTCCCTATGATGCTGAAGTGTAGCTACCTGGGCCTCCAGCTGCTGTACTTTCGCTTCTAAGAGGGCCACCAACTTGCACTTAGTGCAGGTGAAGTTCCCCACATCTCTAGGCAAGAATACAAACATCCCACAAGTGTTGCAGGTGACTGCAGCAGGGCCTTCCGTGTCCATACTGAAAAATCTTAGGGAGGCAATGAACAAGACTGTGAGCTTCCCCTGCTAAACACCAGTGTAAAGAACCCCTGTGGGCCTGGCCCTTGTTCCCAAACTCTGTTAAATAGCTCAATCAACTGGGACTCTAGTTATGTACAGAGCTCCTGACTACTAGCTCCTTCCAGAGGCAAGTCTCTGACTCACTTCCTCTGAGCAAAAGTTCCCACAAGCCCCTTAAGGAAAAAAGGGAAATTGTTCTGTTTATTTGGAATGGAACATAAATAAGATGAAAGAACAACAAAAAGGTTAACACATCACTTCCAATTAATGACTGAACATTTACCTTGTTGAAACCTTTGAGAGAACTCAAAGAATTACTGTAATGTACATTTTTTTAAAAAATGTCAGTTAATTTTTAAATGCTATTATAATCACAGACACCATAAATGCTTTGAAAATAAAAGTCATGGGTATAGTCAAAGCTTCATTTTAGGTGAAGTCATAAGAAGCTGGTCTACCTAACACAGAAGTGAAGAAGCTGAGGTCCACATCTTATTATTTTATGGTCCTAACCCAGCCCTCTGGATTTCACCAAATGGCCATGCCCCCTCCCCATAGAACCACAGTTTTGGTGGTTTCACAGCTTTCATATAGTCCCACTCACCACACACACACAATCACAACCATCATTATCATACCAAAAGCATTTCTGCTGGCAATGTCTTAGCAATGGGAGGTTTGAGCAAAAATATGCTATATTTCATCCCTTCTTTTTGACTTTTATCCCACACATCACTGCAATACAGAGATGCTCCCCCCCAAAAAAAATCCTCTGAAACGGAATTCAGTCCCCCTCTTTAATCCAGCATTGACTACACGGGCTGGCAGTGGCATTTCAGAACCTCAGGCTACTTGATCACCTGCCACCTAACTCTTTTAAATTTAGATGCTGGAGAATGAGTGAAGGACCCTCTGGATTCTACACTGGGGGGTGAATTAAAACATTCCCGATTCAAGCTGTATATGATACTTAACTATGGCCCTCTCAAAATTACTACAAAATTTCACTCTAGCTATTTCAAATTAACTGACATATAGATTGGAGTCCATAAACTCTAGCAACAGTTCACATGACTGGCTCTTTTGTTAGAGTACTGAAAACTACACATATATACACTGGATTTTTTAATGCTATCTTCTACTATGAAGAACACAGATTGATATATTTTGTCTTCAGACAACTTCAGGTAGGAAATTAGAAATATGGAAAAACACACAAACAAGTACCAAATGTGCTTGGCGCCAAGCCCTCTGTGTTTTCATAGATATCTGTAGACTTAACAGAGGCAGGCCCATGCAATGGGATATTCAGAGGAGAAAGGAGGTAAACCTTAAACTTCTCATTGGCATAAATCCTGGAGGTATACAGTAAATGCTCTGTTCATTGATACCAATGAAAAAGCCACAGTTAAAGAGACATTGTAGAATTAGGTCATTATGACACAGATAGAGAACCACGGGTTTTGAAAGCAAGCCATAATATATTTAAATCTTTAAAAGTTCAATCAAACACGAAAAATACCCATACTCTAGGCTGCAGAAACAGGTGTTAACAAGCTAAACGTTTACATGCACTGTCCATTTGAAATGATATTTTGAATCCCAAATCAGATAAAAGGATTACTTTTGCTTTTCCTATCAACTACATTACTATTTTGCTCAGCACAGAATTTATCTTGGGACAACAAACAGAAGAATTAGTCACAAAGATTTTTCTTTTCTGTCCTTAGAAAATTTAAAATTGATTTATTCTTCCTGAACCTAACTCATTAATCAGGAATACAGCCAAGAGGTGAAAAACAGACTGTTTTCCAACTTGTTTGCATTTCCTTCTAATCACAGATTTGACTGGAGCAGAGTTAAAATATAAATTGATTTAAGTACTGGTACCTAAAGAACCCTCAGTTTCATAACATATCTATCAAGCCTGCAAGGCAAGTTAGGCCAAGGCAGAGTGGGCAAAGTGTGGCTCCATATGTTATTGGAACTGCAGTTCTCATCAGCCTTATCCAACATAGCCAATGGTGAGGAACACTGGGAGCTTCATTCCAACAACATCTGGGTTGCAGTTTGTCAACCACAAGGTTCAATGGTAGGGAATTTGAGACTGCTATCAAACATAAGAACATCCTGTACATTTTTATTTTTTAAATTCCATCATATCCCACCTGCCCATGTACAGATTTGCCATTTTATTACTAATTTAAATTGAAAGTATATCCCATTTTATCATCTCAAAATACAATGTAAGGTGGCAACATTATATAATCAATAACACCAGCTAGAACCAAACAACAAAAGGAAGGGAAGGAGATACTATAACCAACACAAGCAATATGATTACTCCCTCCCTACCCAAAAGTGCTGGTAACAATAAATATAAATCTAAGCAGATAGTTAAAATGAAAAGTCAAATTAAGAAAAGAAAAAGAAACTATTTCATTTTAACCTAAATGAATGCAACTAATGTTCATTTTTAACTGCAGTGTTTGCAGTTGCCCTTGAATGGTCTTTTTGACTTTCTTGCCTGTCATCATTACCTCATCTGACTGCTTTATACTGTATTTTGTCTCCCATTTTCCTGTAACCCATCTTTTGCTTCTACTCTCATGTTCAATTTCTTCTCACGTAAATCTCTAAACGTTTCAATTTTTGTTGTCTCTCCTTCCCTAGGACTGCAAGTTGCCTCCCCTTCCCTATGTTACCTCTCCTGTGTCACTCCACATTTCTCATCACAATAAGAACTCTGTCCATGCTGTCTTTTCTTTCATTTATAGGTTCTATAAATATGGCTGCAGTGTGTGGTGTGAAGAGGGGAAGAAACAGTATCTGTTTAAATCAAGGTGAACTTACATCCTTTCAAATGCTCCATAATCATAAAAGAGATCTCGTAAAGTATCAAGATATTCTGTTATCCTAGTTGTTAGTACTGATGTCTAGCTGTTCATCTATCTGAGGGTCTAAGAGGTATGTCCACAAAATCAGAGCTTTTAATAATAAAACTGAATTGTCAAATGGGATAATTTCTTTGTGCTTTTCACTTAATCAGATTATTCAGAATGGTAGTGCCTTGGAGAAGCTATGGACAGAACCCAGAACCTTCTGTATGTAAACCGTGCCCTGTATACAACTTATACCAGTATTACTTGCAGTAATAGGTGGCATTCACACTGCAAAAATAAGCCAGTTTGACACTACTTTAACTAGCATGGTTCAATAATATGGAATTCTGGGAATTGTAGTTTTGTGAGCCTTCCACACCTTGTACCTTGAACTTAAAACTTTGAAGGAAGTAGCACTGATTATGACTTGTTAAGCATAAAATGCAATTACACTTACAGATTTGTAGACAGATCTGAGAAAAAACATTTACTAATAAGGCTTAGCCTGCTTCCTATTAAGTATACTCAGGATTTCAGCCTTTGCCATGCAAGCTATAACTGTGATATACAAGCACTCAGCTCTGTAACCTGCTATAGAAAGTTTCATTTAAAAAAAAAATCACAAGATGAATATAATAGGCTGAAAATTGCCATGGAATATTTTGGTCATGTATCTGACTGGAGCTGAAATCGCCAATAGCAGCAAAGGTTTGGGGCATATCATCTGAAGTGATGACAAGTACTGACAAAGTTCAAATTTGCCTTGACAGAATTGTCAAGACTAAACTAGAAATGTTCACAACTTGAATCTATCAGTTTGCTACTACATAGTTGAAATTCATTGGGTTTCTTAACACCAATGCCATACAGTGCTAGAACTAAAATCCACATTTCAAGAAGAAGAAGAAGAAGCAGCAGCAGCAGCAGCAGCAGCAGCAGCAGCAGCAAAATGAGGCTGCTGACCTCCCCCCCCCTCGGTTTCTTTGTTTTTAAAACTTAATTCGCATTCATTCTAAGAATAATGCACCACAAATATAGTCAGCCCTCCACCTTTGTGGGTTTGACTTTTGCTTATTTACACTGGATTTGTCTTGAAAAATTACCAGGATCATCAATTTTTTGTTCTGCAACAACACCTGCAGGTTGTCACCTGTGTTGTCTTTTGATGGTCACCTCCCACACAAATCGCCTTCATTTACACATAGTTGCTGTTATATTTATGCATGTGCAGGCAGCCCTTAGCTGAATACAGTAACTGAAATTCAGTATACAGTCTGAGTGAGCAGGAACTGATGCACTACATACAGTGCGAGTGCTGAATTATTAACAAGTTTCTTACTGTGTAGAAGCATTATGTGGCAAGCTCTCTTTTCTAGGTATCACAGTTGCCACAGCAGACCTCAAGTTATATTTAACTCCTAGGACACAGCTGCTTAGATACATTTATATCATTTGAGAAATAAGTTTGCAGGAATTATTTTGCCACAAAAAACTACATTGTATATAATATGAGCACTTAGCAAAGAAAATTATTTTACTCCATTGCAAAGAATGACTTAAAACATAATTTTGCAGATAAAATTGCTTGAATCTGCTCTGACTTGGATGCTATTGTTGAAACAAGTCTGGTGGATGTACCCTCTGCCCTGCTTGTCGAGTGTTACTAGATGTTTCAATTTGTGCAGTGTGGGAATGTGGATAGGATCCTTGGAGAGGTGAAAGCGACCACATGCATACCAGACTCATCCTTCCTAACTGCTGAAAGCAGCCCAAGTGGGACTGGTAGATTGGAGGTTAGTAGTGAATGCCTCACTACATCAAGTCAGGTTTCCTTGCACCTTTGTGGGTTTGACTTTTGAGGCCACTAAAGAAAAAAATCCTCCCTGAACCCCACCATACTGGAAAACTATCAGCCAGTATCAAGTATTCTTTTTTAGGGCAAGTCATTGGAGCATGTGGTAGCTCTCAGAGTTCCTGGATGGTACCAATTATCCAGATCCATTTCAATATGCCTTCAGGCCTGGCAAAGGGACAGAAAAAGCTCTGGTGGACAGGGGGAGTGAGTGTCTCTGTTGGTTCTTCTAGACCTCTGAGTGGCTTTCAATACCATCAATCATAGTATCTTTCTGGGTTGCCTGTCTGGGATGTGGCTTTGGGGTACTGTTTTACAATGGCTCTAGTCTTTATTGTAGGGGCAGACTGACAAGGTGGTGCTAGGGGGAGTCTTTTCAATACCCCGGCCACTATCCTGTGGTGACCATATCCCTCAGGATTACGTTCTGTCCCCCATGCTGTTTAATATTTACATGAAACTGCTGAGAGAGGTCTTCTGGAGTTCTGTGTCATCAGCATGCTGATGACACATAATTCTATGTCTTAGTTCAGCCCGGTCCTGCTGCTGATTGCCGCCGGAGCCTTTGGCTTATCAGGAGGAGGCAGGCAAGGGGGGCAAGCGGCAGCCAAGGGGGGGCAATTGTCTATAGAATCCTCCAAAACATGCATTTATATTAACATTTTTTTAAAAATCAGCAAATTTTTTAGCATGTCCTCCATATTTTTTTAAAAGTGTCCTCCATTTGAAATTTTTGTCCTACATTTGGTCGGTTTATTTATTTAAATATTTATTTATTTTAAAAAAATTATTTCATTATTTATTTTTTGGCTTCGGCCCCCAGTTGTCTGAGGGACAGCAACCCGGCCCCGGCTCAAAAAGGTTGCCTACCCCTGTCTTAGTTTCATCCAATTCTAAGGGGCTATTCAGACTACCTTTTACCCCGGATCAGAACCTGGATTAACAATGGGAAATTCATATTGGCCCCGATCCTTCCACAAGCGAAAATGAGGCTTTCACACTCGTTCAGGGGCAAATATGAACTTGTCCCCAATCATGATCAGGTCAAGTTCAGGGGAGGGATTTAGGTCAGAGGGAGGGCAGAGGGCGGAACATGCCTCCCCTTCATCAGGGCGAAGGAGGAGGAGGCAGCGGCAGCAGAAGGAGACGGGGGAAAGAAGGGGGCCACGAAGGACAGAATCATGAAGGAGGAGGAAGAAGGAGCAGGGCGAAGGGTCAAGTTCAGGGGAGGGAGTTAGGTCAGAGGGAGGGCAGGGAACGGAACATGCCTTCGCTCTCGCAGGCAGCTCTCTCTCTCTCTCTCTTTGTATTTTTATTTTGACAGACTATGCGAATACTTTTTCTACATGTAGATACATATATGGATAGAATGTGTGTGCTTGTGCTAGCTACATTTCCCTTTCATTAGCTTGCTCCCAGCACGGGCACCTCACTTTGCAAGAGGCTTTTTTTTCTAAATTATTTTTTATATGCGAAAGCTACAATGTGAATGTTACAAATGTTTCTCTTTCAATTTGGCAAATTGATACAGAATGCTTTTGCTACTGTATGTGTCTGTAAGGAATTCTGGGGTGGCTGAGGGAAAGCAAAGGATGCAGAAATGGCATTCTGAGGTGAGGAATTTATTGTTGTTGTTGTTGTTGTATGTGTATGAGGCATCCTGGGGTTACAAGGAGGGAGGATGCAGAGATGGCATTAGATTACATTTTGGGGTTGAAAACAGAGGTAGAAGAAGATCCATAATCTGTAGTGACCCAAATACACACAACACACACACACACCTGGAGGTTTTAATATTTGACAAAATATGTGCACACTGCCACCAGATTTTTAAAAAAGGAGGCGAGGAAGCACCCATCCAGTTGCCCAATTGCTGCAGGAAACGTCACCTTTGACGAAAGCGGAACTGAATTTGATTGACAGCAAAGGAGCCTTCTTTTAAACCAGTACCTGCAAATGTGAACTCTCCGCAAAGAGCTGCAATGGCATTCAGGGTTAAAATTACCCCAAGTAAGGTAAATTATAGGAGGCACTTTCTTCCAGAGAGATTCGGGAGGGGGGGACCCGGATCTGCCCAGTTCTATCCAGGGTAAATGGGCCAGTGGGAACGGGGCCTAAGGAAGCTGTTTTGGTACTAAATAAGTGTCTCCTGTCAGTACTGAACTAGATGAGGGTGACCAAACTGAAACTTAATCCACACAAAACAGAGGTACTCCTGGTCAGTTGAAAGACAGATTAGGGAATAGATATGCAGCCTGTCCTGGATGGGATTACACTCTGCCTGATATCCCAGGTGTATCAGTTTGGGGATATTCCTTTGATTCGGCTCAGGGCCTAGATATCCAGGTTTCAGCTGTAGGCAGGAGTGCATGTGCACAATTGAAACTAGTGAACCAGCCATACCCCTTCCTTGAGAATTCATATCTGGCTACAACAACATATGCCTTGACTACATCCATATGTAGTCCTGCCTTTGGACTTTGGAAACTGTTCAGAAACTTCAGCAGGTCCAAATGCTGCGGTCAACCTGCTTGCAGGGATCATGTGATTCTCCCACTGAAACCGCTTCATTGCCTACCATCTCCAGACAGAATTCAAAATGCAGGATTTGATCTTTAAAGCCAGCCCTTAGGTCCAGACTCTCTCGTAAAGGCCATATCTCCTTATATATCCAGTGTGAGTTTTAAGTTCTGCAGGGGAGGGCTTTCTCTCAGTCCCACCACCTTCACAGGCATGATTGGTGAGGTTCAGGGAAGAACTTTCTCTATGGCTGCTCCCAGATCATGGGACTCCCTTCCAAAGGAGGTCCAGTTAGCGCTCTCCCTGCTCTCTTTTTGCCAGCAGATAAAAATGCTTTTATCCAGGCAAGTCTTTGAATTTTAATTATAGAGCAGTAGTTTCTGTATAAAGTGCTGTGCTGCATTTTAAAAAATCTTGTTGAAATTTTGTTTCAAATGTTTGTTTTTAATTGTTTCAATCATATTTTTGTAATATTGTTATTTAATTCCTAACTTTTGTAAATTAATCTTTTAAAAATTATTTTAGGCTACCATGAATCCCATTTTGGGAAGAGATATTTATTTATAAAATGTATTTAAAAATTATTATAAAGTAAAGAAATAAATATCTCTTCTAGTTAAACTGTGCCACATGATGGGGTGAGCTCCCATCACTAGTCCCAGCTTCTGCCACCCTAACAGTTCGAAAGCATGTAAATGCAAGTAGATAAATAGGTAACACTTTGGTGGGAAGGCAACAGTGTTAGGTGCAGTCATGCTGGACACATGACCACCTGAATTGTCTTCAGATAACACTGGCTCTTTGGCATAGTAACGGAGATGAGCACCACCCCCTATGGTCAAACACGACTTGACAACTAACCTTTACCTTTTCCTAGCTAAATTAATCAGAGTCGGAAAAGCCAAACAAGGTTTGCCTGGTAGCAACACATTTAGATTTAGTGTTGCTTTTTAAAAAAAAATCTTATTACAGTCACAGGTGAAAAATAAAATAAGATGGCTGTTTTCTATTACATTTCACCAAAAACATGTCAGAAATCCATCTGTCATATGGAAAATTATAGGTTTTTTTTTTAAAAAAAAATGTTGTATATCGTATGCACCCATATACACCCAAATTATTTTCCATCATTCACTGTCATTTAACTGTTTCCTTTTACAGCAAAGGTGGGCTTGAAGATGTTGCTGTGCCGGAACTCCTATAATTCCTTACCAATAGTTATGCTGACTAGGGCTGTTGGGAGCTGCAGTCCTATAATATCCAGAGGGCCAGAGCTGCCCACTACTGCTTATTGAACCTAGCCGGTGTTATGTAATGAACAGCATTCAGCAATGCATTTTGTACTGCACTCCTCTTGCTGGTCACTGACCAAATAAAATATATGTAATGTACTGCACTCTTGTTCTTGAGTTCCACTATAGGCATGAAAATACAATTGCTACTAAATCCCATACAACAGCACAATACCATATTACACAGTTCTAGAAACAGCCCAAGACCATGAGAACCCTTATTAATGTAACAGCCATTCTATCATTCTCATATATATATATATATATATATATATATATATTCTTGGAAAACTTACTTTTTGGTGTAAAAAATCCCGCTGCGATTATATCCAGTGGCCGTGTCACTGAGGTAACATGTGAGTTACAGTCTAAAAAGTTCCATTTGCAAGTTCTTGTATTTTTCAGACAATAATAATAATTAAACAGCAACAACATCAACAATAATTAAACACCAGCTATTTACAAACACCAAACTAAAAAGCTCACATTTAAATGGAGTAGAGGAACAAAAAGAGGATTGATGGGTACCCAAAACAGAGTCAAGTAAGTGCCAGGGAAGTCTTTCTGGAGAGGGGGTTCCACAAATGAGATAACATTTGTATAGTACAGTACTGTGCATTTCTCTGATTGCCACCTATTTCAGGGCACTAGAGTAAGATTTCAACCCACAGGCAAGTTCATGCTCTGCTCACATTGAGAAGAAATGAACAGAGCTGAATGCAAGGCAGAAGAATATCAGAGGATATCCCCTTCCAGACAAAGTCCTAGCCCTGTATTAAAACAATCTTTACAAAGAGAAATAGTTCTTGTAACTATGAAAATTCAGATTGACCATTCCTACTGTCCAATCTACCTTTTTTGGGCAAAGTTTTGGAATGTGTGGCAGCTTCCCAACTCCAGGGGTTTCTGGATGAAATTGATTATTTAGATCCATTTCAATCTGGTTTCAGGCCTGGCTATGGAACAGAGACAGCCTTAGTCGCCTTGGTGGATGATTTATGCAGGGAACTACACAGATGAAGTGTGTGCCTGTTGGTCCTGCTGGATCTCTCAGAGGCTTTCAATTACATCGACCATGATATCCTTCTAAACGGCCTCTCTGGGATGAGATATTGTTTTACGGTGACTCCGTTCCTTCCTGGAGGGGCGAACCCAGAGGATGGTGTTAGGGGACTCCTGTTCGACCCCCTGGCCATTGAAAAGACCATCAGGGTTCTATGTCGTCCCCTATGCTGTTTAACATAAACATGAAGCCACTGGGAGAGGTCATCCGGAGGTGTGGTGCTATCAATATGCCGATGATACTCAACTCTACTACTCCTTTCCACCTCAATCCAAGGAGGCTGTCCTGGTCCTAAACCAATGTCTGTCATCAGTAATGGACTGGGTGAGGGAAAATAAGTTGAAACTTAATCCAGATAAGACAGGTCAGCTCAAGGTCAGGTGTAAGGCAGATCAGGGAATAATAATTCAGCCTGTGTTAGATGGGGTCACACTCCCTCTGAAGATGCAGGTTCACAGTTTGAGGGTACGCCTGAACTGAGCTTTGAATCTGGAGGTCCAGGTCTCTGCAATGACCAGGAGTGCTTTTGCAAATGTAAAACCTGTGCGCCAACTGTGTCCATTCCTTGAGATATCAGATCTGGCTTCAGTGGTACACGCCTTGGTTACATCCCATTTAGACTACTGTAATGCATTCTACTTGAGGTTGCCTTTGAAGAGTGTTTGAAAACTTCAGCTGGTCCAAAGAGCTGCAACCAAGCTGCTAACAGGGGCAGGTTACAGAGATCATACAATGCCCCTGTTGAAACAGCTCCACTGGCTGCCAGTTTGTTTCCGGGCACAATTCGAAGTGCTGGTGATGACCTTTAAAGCCCTATATGGCTCAGGCCCAGGCTATTTGGCAGACTATCTCCCTCAATAAGCCAGCTGGGGCTCTGATATCCTATGGGGAGGCCCCACTCTCTATTCCACCACCATCACAAGCACAGTTGGTGGGGACACAAGAGAGGGCCTTTTCCGTGGCTGCCCCTAGGCTCTGGAATTCCCTGCCTAGGAAGACCAGAATGGCCCCTTTCTTGATAGCCTTCCGTCGACAGCTGAAAACCTTCCTTTTCAGACAGGCATTCAAAACAGAAAGCTTTTAAAGAATGGCCTAGGGTGCCATATTGTTTCAATGTATTATATTTATATGTTTTAATTGTATTCTTTTTTTAATGTTGTAAGCCGCCCTGAGTCCCAGTCCTGGGAGAAGGGCAGGATATAAATAAATAAATATAATAATATTATAATGATGATAATAATAATAATAAACACATTATCTTTCTTAGCTTCAGATGATTTCCCAAGAGATTATGAATTTTGAAACCTCCTCAGAGACTCTTTTCTCATAAAAACTTGAAGCATTCTCTCTTCCCCCTCTTATCACAGCAGGCATCACTAACAGGACCTCGTAGAGACTCCTGCAATGATAAGACTGTGGTCCTTCTGTCCCACTGCTACTGGCAAAGTACAAAACAAATACAGGTCTAATTCCTATTGTTAATCCCCACTAGAGTAGAGACACTAAATAAATTGGTTTTAGCTATTTTACCTGACCAGTCAACATAGTTGACCAAATACAGTGGGCCCTTGGTTCCAAGACTCCCGATGGATAACAAAATCTGTGGATGCTCAAGTCCCATTAAATACAATGCCATAGCAAAATGGTGTCCCTTATATAAAATGGAAAATCAAGGTTTGCTATTTGGAAATTATACTTTTTAAAAATATTTTCAAGCTGTAGATGCTTGAATCCATGGATAAAAAATTAGTGGATAAGGAGGGCTGACTGTCGTACTACTATAGTGGGAATAAAGAGAGCCAGCATGATGTAGGGGTTGGGACCATGAATCTGGCAAGCAGTGTGATTATCTGTAATCAAAGTCAAAGAATGAGAAGTAATAGTGCTCAGTCACAGAAATCCACTGGGTGAACTTGGGAAAGTCACACTCTGTCATCCTCAGAGAAAGGTACAAGCAAACTCCCTCTGAACTAATCTTGACAAGCAAGCATCATGATGGATTCACCTTAGGGTTGACGTAAACAACAACAAAATAGTTGGGGCTAACACAACAATTGATTAAATGGTTCAACTCTAGCTGGGACTAACGAACAAGATGATGCTACCCACTGTGCATTGAACATCAATAGATAAACTGGGTTTATTTAAAAGAACTAATGGAAAGATTGCAATGCTCTTATATATTTAGGTACAATCCCATCCTCATTGCTACCAAAGCTAAACTCCCACTGATTTTACAGAGCAGGACTGCAGCCTGAATGTTCCCTATTATTGCCATTTGGACTAGGAGAAGCAAAGTGAGGATTCTATCTAAGAAGCAGGTTTGGGTCACTATATAACAACATAAATTATGGACCCCCTTCCCCCATATTCAAGGACGTGGTGGCTTACATTAGAGGGCAGCAGCAAATCAAGCATTTGCAGCATGAGCAAGCATGCATGTGAACTGCATTCAGTTTTCTTTTTGAACAGACACCAGCCAATAACCATCAAATGTTCATGCTGTCACTGCAATCTGTCTGGGAGCCAGAAAGAAAAATGCTACCAGCATCTAGTCTCTCATCACATCTCAATGAAATACAAGATATGGTGGCTACCCTACAATACAAGAATTACATAATACAGTTATGTAACATAATACAACATTGCATGATTACCTCATAGAGATAACCTTATGTTATTGTTCCATGCCTTCAAGTCATTGCTGACTTGTAGCGACCAAGGTGAACCTATCATGGGGGTTTCTTGGCAGAATGTGTTCAGAAGAGGTTTGACTTTGCCTTCCTCTGAGACTGAGAGAGTATGACTTACTCAAGGTCACCCAGTGGGTTTCCATGGCTGATTAAAGATTCAAACCCTGATCTTCCACTGTCCTAGTCCAACACTCAAACCACTACACCACGCTGGCTCAAAAGAGATACACTTAATAAATGAGCAATTAGTTTACCTCTATTGTCATTTCATAGAGTTTCCTGAAACTGAAATGATACAATGGAAAAGAGCAATCATTTCACTTCTCATTCTTTGACTTTGATTACAGATAATCACACTGCAGTTTATCAGAGCACTCTTGGAATATCCAATTCTACATCTATCTTCATTATTTTTATGTATCAAAATAAAGAAGCTTGGTAATCATATGTGAAGATTGTTGTAAAATCTGTTCATTGCAAATCACCAAAATTCAACCACACTTTTCCTTTTTCATCATATTAAATATATGGTAAATAAATGTAGTGGTGCAGGCAACAAAGGAAAGTGAGATTAAGCTATTACATTTTCTAATATGGCATTTCTTGAAAGGCCTTCTCAGTGGCTGCCCCAAAGGTCCAGAACACACTTCCAAGCAAAGCTTATACAAGCCTGTTGTTGTTCTACTCCCAAAGACTTCAAGCAAATAATAATAATAATAATAATAATAATAATTATTATTATTATTATTATTTATTTACTTATACCCCCTCTTCAGCCAAGGCTATCAGAGAAGCTTACAAATTGTTAATTAGACATAAAACAAATAACTAGTTGTTTTAAGAAAAAGGTCTTTAGTAAAATGTTGTAAACCGCTATGATCTATGTAGGAATAGTGGTATATAAATAAATTTTCATTTTCATTCATTCAAAATTATACTGTACGAATTAATTTTTTTAAATGAATGGACTGTACATTGTTTTTAATTCATCTGTGTTTAAATATGGTAGTTAGTTCATTAACATTACAGTGCACCCGTGCCAACCAGACTTTCCATCCACTGATTTGAGCTTCTGCAGATGGCAAGCCCTAGCTTTTTAAATTGGTGCAGATACATGCAGCCATGTGTGCAGCTGAGAATGCCATTGAAAATGGATTTGAGCACCCACATGTTTTGCTATCTGTGCGGGGGTGGTGGGGTGGTGGGTCTGGAATGGATCCCCCATGGATAGCAAGGGACTACCATATAGCAAAAATAACATTCTGTGTGTCTTTATGTGGACTTGTTTTTATCAGTATCAGTTTTAATCTTTGAGATGAACTGAAACATAGAAGTTGGTAGTACAGTATGAGCTTTTGTAGACTTGAGCCTACTTCCTTAGATGCATCTGAGGAAGTAGGCTCAAGTCTACTAAAGTTCATGTTTTTCAGTTAGTCTCAAAGGTGCTGCAATATCCCTTTACATACTGATTTTCCAGACTAACATGACTGTCTTTGAGTTTTAGTCTTGTAGATCACCTTGAATTAAGTTTTGAGGAAAAGAGAAAAATAAAATCAGCAAGTAAGGCAGTCTAAACAGATTCTCATCAGGGAGAATCAACTTGAAGTGGGTACCAAGGGATCCTTAATTTTTTGAAGTAATTCTGTAGATCACCTAGTTATAAGGAGCATGGCAGTACGTACCTGCCCAAGTGTTAGGTTCAGCCTCATTTTCATCTCTGTGCTGCTCTTTAGTTAGCAATCTCTTCATTATGTCAAATGGTAGTTTTTTTCTGGTTTAGATGCAACAACAACAAGCACCCTATGGTTTTGGCTAAAGAGGAAGTAATAAACTTAACTTGAGAAAGTAGAAAAATGGAGAAAGCATTTGAGCACAAGATTAGTTATACTGAGCCTTAGTTTCGTATTATGTCTAAAACCAACTGAAGTGTCTGATTATTCATCCATGTTTAGGGATACCATTTCACAAGATTTTTGAGTAGAATGAGTGAGAATAAGAATTTATGTTCATAATGTTATTGTCTCTCATTGGGGATGAAAACACTACATTTCTGGTGAAGAAAAATAATAGAGTTCAATGGACTTCACATTTCAGCTGTGCCTAAATACTTCAGATAAACAGAATCTACCAATAGTGAATTGTTATTTACATCATACTTACAGAAATATGAATGCTGATGGAACAATTCCTTTCACTACATCCTATTGGTGGGTGGTGGGGATTGAGTGGGTAGTCATACTGCTTTTCACAAGACTATATATGCCAGGGGTAATTTGCTTAGATACCTTACTGATCCAGCTGAATGTTAAGCTATTATTTTGCTTGCATTTTAATATACTAAAATGTATGCACTGGTGTTTATTTCATAGCCGAATACAGCACCCAATAAATTTTAAAGTACAAAGGCTCTGTTAATCATGCCAGTTTTAAAAACTAACATTATATTACAATTGTATAAACAAACTGTTGCATTTCTTTATTACTGTGCACCTTGTTATTAGAAAAGCTTTGACAAGACAAGCATTATACGAAACACAATTACTCAGAAATAAGCCCCAATATATTCAATACTCTTACTTCTATGTAAATGGGTAGGATTGCAGCTATAATCATATAAGGAATCTCACAAAATCTTTCATCTCTTATGCAAAACCTTCTTCAATTTGTGTTTCACTACAGGAGGTAAGTTATAGCAGAATAGAACAACAATATTTTGCTTTTCAAAATGTTTCAACTAAAGCATGATTTTTAGCCATTCCTGAAAATAAGGCCCTAAACTGTGGAAGATATTACCAGTCATTACAGAAATAAAAAGGAACACCCCATGCCTGTTCCTTGGTTTTTTAAATGTTCAATAGTTCACAACATGACCTCCCATGTTGATTTTATAAGAGAGGCAACATACTGTATTACTGTTACATTCAGCTGGGTTTCATTTTCTGATTTAAGGCTTTTGTATCTATGCAACTGCATGAACAGAGTACATTGCATATAGTGTAAAAGGCAAAATGTGCTTCAGATTTTTAGCAGCAAACTCTTTGTATTCTGTGCAGGCATACATCATACAGATTTGCAATGAAGTTTATACAGTTTATAGTGTCCATTGCACAGATTTGATATTCAAGCACACATAAACCAACTAATAGAGGCATCTCGGTGTCCCAAATAAAGAGTCAAGAGAATAGCTGGATTAGGAAAGGTCTGATACCATTATAATAAACAGGGGAGGTATCACATATTTGTGATTTCTCTTTTTGATTTCTCTTTACTCCATGGCATCAGTAAAAAAATACAATCACACTCATCAGGGTCATACAACCCTGACACCTCTTAAATCCAGTTCACTATCTATCATCTACATCAGTCCATCTCAAGCTCAGTCTGATGTGGGGGACTGATAATCCCCTCTACCCATGTGCCAGGACCAATACCAGAACTGACTACAGTTCTTTCTTTCCTGGAAACTTGCCAGGGACCAGTGGCCAATAGCTCAGGGACGGGCACCATTTCACAGATAACCAGTTTAAGTAGCATAGGTTACACTTATGAGTGATCTAGCATGATATAATATCAATTATACTTTCTATGTGTTTTAAGGTTTGCATTTCCACATTCTTTTTTCAAGACTTCTCCAATTTTTTAAAAAACTGTAAATTCCCATGACAGAATGTGCTGACAGATTTTAAGGAAGTGTTTGTTTTTACTTAGCATAACATATATATGTCTTGCTAACATCTCTGAAACCAGCAATTCACAAGTGATATATATATATACATATATATATATATATATATATCATTTCAACTACTAACACTGAACTGTTAACCTTTAAATTAAAACAAACACTTTCCAAACAAAATAGAACAGCTGTATTTGTGAAACATATACACTAGTGCATACATGAAATACCCTTCTCTTCTTGAAAATTATTACATCTGACAGAATAGGTTTCTGGGTTTTGTATGGTTCAGGTACAATTAAACATTAATGACTTTAAATGTTCTACTTTCATGTAAGCCAACTTTTTTGGACCCATGCAGAGAAGGTGCCAGTTCCTTTGGGAACTTAATTCCTCCTCCAGGATTCACAGATTTCTGTGATTGTATGAGATACACCTCAAGCAGAGGCAGTGGCATCCATACCCAGGGTGTCACCTGGTGCAGGGAGGCAGGGCTTCCAGGGGCAGAGCCAAAAGGGCACGCTTTCCACCTTACTGCTGTGGGGCATAAAATGGAGCCATGGAAGCAAAGTGAGAGCACACTTGGCTCCTGCAGCAGTCCCCACCCCCGGCCTTCTTAGTCCCATGTGGCCATTGCTGCATGGGACCCGGAAGGCAGCCGCCTCTCATCCACCATTGCCCTTCTGAAATTCCATACCCAAGGAAGTTAGGCTGGGCCCACCTCTTTTAAGCTTCCAATGGGCAGCCAAAACAAGGCTGTTTTGCATGACATTCAATGCGTGAAAATGCTGTTTTAACTGTTTAAGAACCGGATTCTACTATTGTTTTTAACCTGCTTTTAGAAAGAGTACTTTTGTGTATTTGAATTTATGTTTAGATTGTTTTTTATTAGTTCATCACCTGCGAGGCAATATAGAAAGACTTGTTTGTTCTTCCATATCAGCAGCCCTAACATTATAAGAAAAAGAAGGCAATTTCCTTCCATTAGCAATAAAAATCAATAAAAGAACCTACAACACTTTTTTCTCCGATTTACAGAGCCCACAGGTTTCCATCTAGAAATGGTCTCTTGGACTACAGTTCAGAGTAATGGACTGTCCTAAAGTTATATTTCATTTCCCTTAAGATTCAAAAGCAGTTTATCAGAGCCACTGGGGAGTAAGGAAATGAGTCCAAAGGCCTGCTCACTATACAGAGGAAACTGTGTGTGAATTGTAGCCTCACTGTTTATACTGAAAGCTCTAAATCAAACTTCCCCTTTTCCATCCTTACTCAGAAAAGGCTAGTGGCTCTTGGCCCTTATTGTATTCTGCCTGAAGGTCACAGAATTTTGATGTTACTGCTACAATTTTTTAAGGAAAAGGTGATTTTTTAAATGACAGTAATATGTGGCTTATAAAGGGAAAAACAAACTTGCCTTAGAAGTAAACCTTGTCCTTCACAATGAAGTATATTTTTGTTGGATAATCCATACACATAACTTCCTCAGGGATTTCTGAGTCATTATGTTCAAAAGTCATCTTAGATAACACTAGAAGAGAAAATAAATCTAGATGTACACTATTTTTAATATAACAGAACCTATATGGATCGCTTTTGATGTGAAGAATTTCTTTGAAGATAGCCTGCCCACAATGACATTGTCTCATCTGGAAGCAACGTTTAAAAGCTGAATAGTTCTAGATTTTTAGCTGTAGTTTGTAAATTCTTTAAGTAGGAGAAAAGGAAAGAGTCACAAACACTAAAAACTGCATGTACAGTAATATGGCTTTATAAGTGATTCAATCTAAATTCAGTTGATGTTGAAGGGAATTGAACAATTAATTTTAAAGTGGACAAACATGATTTAGGACCTGGTTTTCCTATAAAACTGATTTGAATCATAGTGCTTTAGCAAACATTTTGCTGCTTAGGATAAGCCTCTTTTGGAGAACAGCCCCTTCTGCCTACCTTACACCTGTGAACAGACTGCATTACAACAGCTGATAATATTCATGCAAGATGGAGTCTTGTTGCAGCTGAGGAGCTTTTAGGTCAGGACCCTAATCAGCTACTGCAGAATATATGCACAGCATGTCAGTTTAGATGGACTGTATCCACACTGCAGAAATAATGCAGTTTGACACTGCTTTAACTGCTCCTGTGCCCGGGGCTGCCCCAGGCCGGAGGTGTCCTCCGAATGACGCCTCCGGCCAGGCGAAGCCCCACAGGCGGGAGGAGGAGGAAGCCAGCTTCTCCCCCCACCCTTTCCACTCCCTCCTCGCCTTCCCAAACCGAAGGCAGCGCTGCCTTGGGCCTGGGAGGGCGAGGAGGGAAAGAGAAGCTGGCACGGGCTGTTTCTCTTTCCCTCCTCGCCTTCCCAAACCGAAGGCAGTGCTGCCTTGGGCCTGGGAGGGCGAGGAGGGAAAGAGAAGCCGAGGAGGAGGAGGCTGGGCACGCGTCCCAGCCCCCTTCTCTTTGGCCCTTTCCTCCGCACGGAGGAATGGGAAGACAGCTGGGAGGAGGAGACAAACACACGTGCGCATGCCTCTGTCTCCTCCTCCCAGGTGCCATTTTCTGGCTTCCCGCTCTCTCAGAGAGACAGCAGGAGGCCCGAAAATGGCAGGGAGTAGGTGGAACGGGCACACGTGTGCCCATTCCACCTTCTCCATCGCCCCGTGCCTGGCGAAATGGCGTCGCGTGCTACCCATGCCATAGGTTCGCCATCACAGTACTAGGAGTTCGCGTTCATCTTGCTTATTTTCCATGCTCTGTGCATTAGTGTAGAGACATCGCAGACCATGGGTCCTCTTTACTTGCTGCCTGTGCAATTTTTTTTGCCTCCCACTGTTGGGTCCTTGCACTATTTGTCTTGTTTCCTCTATGTCAGTTTGGCTATTTTCTCCATCCCTTTTGCCTTCCATAATATTGTCTCCCTCCCTGACAGAACTCAGTTTAAAGCCCTCCTGATCAAATTCTTGAGACTGTTGGCCAAAACATTTCTTCCAACTGGTGTGAGATGCAACCCATCTGTTGCTAGAAGCCCCCCCCCCCCCGGAACCATAGCTCATAAGCAAAGAACCCAAATCGTTCTCGGCAGCACCATCTGCAGAGCTAGTTGTTTACATCTGCTATTTTCCTCTCCTTTCCTGGAATATGCCCTTCAACTGGCAGATGAGATGGGATTACAGCTTGTGCATCCATTTCTTTCAGCTTCCTACCAAGAGCCTCATAATCCCTTCTGATGTTCTGAAGGCTGTGTCTTGCAGTATCATTGGTTCCCACATGGCTCAAAAGGAAGGGGTATTGGTCAGTAGGCTTAACCAGCCTGTCTGTCACATCACTGATCCTTGCCCTAGGGAGACAACACACCTCTCAAAACATCTTGTCAGGCCTACAAATCACTGTTTCTGTACCCCTCAGCAAGGAATCCCCCACTATGATCACACGTCTCCTCCAAGGCTTAGCTGTGACTGTTGCCTCTGGTGGAAATCTCAGACTCCCCTGCTCTGTCCCTGAAGTCTGTCCGTGCTGCTCTTCCTCATCCTCCTTGATAAGGGAAAGAGCTTCAAATCAATTCTCTAGCTGCAAGCTCCCAGAACAATCCCTTGTTGGCCTAGTTCTCTGTATGACATTCCCCCCAGCTGTCTGCCTCCTGTGTATATGAAGTGACTTCCTCTATCCCAGCAACTTCCTCTGTGTGGTCCCCGTCCAAGACCGTTGGTTCCGTTCTGTCCAAGAAATCCTCTTGCTCCCTAATATGCTGAAATGTAGCTACTCTGGACTCCAGCTGCTGGACTTTCTCCTCCAAGAATGCTACCAACTTGCACTTGGTGCATGTGAAGTTCTCCACATCTGTAGGCAAGAAGGTAAACATCCCACAAGTGTTGTAGGTGGCTGCAGCAGTTCCATCAGTGTCCATACTGAGAAGTCTTAAGTAATTACTGAAACAGGACTGTGAGCTTCCTCCTCAAAAAATCCTCCGGTAAACACCAATGTTAAAGTCCCTGATGACCTGGCCTTTTCACCAAGCTCTGGCAGTGAGTTCAATCAACTCAGCCGCTGCTGTAGTTCTCCTTGGATGAAAAAATTTGTGCAGCTCTGGAAGAAGTTATATACAGCTAGTCTGCTAGCTCCGCCCCCTAGTGACTCACAGATGTGACTCACAGAAGCTCCACCCCCTCAGCAACAAGCTGTTCCACCCTTACCTGTACCACTTGCGCAATTCAGTTAATAAATTCACTAATTATATAGCTTTGTGGCCCTCCATATGCAGCTCCCATAATCCCCCACCATTGACTATGCTGGTGGGGACTGATGAATGTTGTAGAAGAAAATAAACATCTGGAAAGCCAAAGTTGCCCACTCCAATGTAAATGTACCTACTCTTTCCACTTATCAGTACATTATCAGTACATTGTACAATATATACAGATATATTACAATTCCTTGATAAAAGTTGGCTAACAAGAACACAAAATAAAAACATTCAAATTCTCAGGCATGAGCTATTTATGGAGTTCTCAAAGTTGAAGGAAAAAAGCATTTTAAAGAAATTAAAAGCCTGCCTTTGAGATAGCTTCCATTAATCAATAAATCATTAATAATATAAAATTTCAAACACTGGAAAGAACCAATAGATAAAACTAAATCCTCTACCTTAATCAAATATTAAAATCTTAACAATGGTTACAGTTCTATTCATTTTTATTTAGCAAGCCCAGTAAACCAATTTAGGTGAAAAACACAATTTAAAGACCCCCCCCCAAAAAAAATGCATGAAGGGGGTGTGTTGCATCCCAGTAAACTTTCATTCCATGGATATAAAGCCATTGCTTTTAAAAAGAAGAGCAGAGCAAAGCAAAACAAAACCTTTCCTGTCCATGTCCATCAACCTAGGGGTTATCTATGTTTTGTTTTGCAACTATGAGAATACAGTAATCTCACTCACGCATTCCCGATTTGTTGTTCACACTGTTTTTTTTATCGGAACCACAACTCTGTGCATCCCTGTGAGTTCTGTTGCCCACACGTGTCAGCACTGCAAATAAAGATGGAGTCGATGATGCAGATGTATTCGAAACATGTTGAAGACATGCAGAGTTTCATCCCAGGTTTATCCTGGGTCTATCCATGTCTGTTATTCACGCAACCAGCAATGTGAATCTTTCAGGAAAACTCAAAGAAAACAAACCTTGAGATCAATTATCTCAGGTTTTGTTGGGTTTTTAGGGAGCTCAGTGGTTTACTGCAGCCACAAGGTTGTGAGTTCGATCCCAAGAGCTCCAAGGCTGACTCAGCTTTCCATCCTTTCATAGGTCGGTTAAATGAGTACCCAGCTTCTCAGGGGCAATTAGTTTATGGACTGTAAACCACTTAGAGAGTGCTGAGTTCACTGATAAGCTGTATATACAGTCATCCCTCCATATTTGCGGCTTTGATATTTGCGGATTTGATTATTCACGGAGTTCATTAATATGTTCTCTCTAGGACTGTCTAGGTCCTCCAGTGCAAATCTGTGGTCAACTTTAACTAAAAGTTGCACTGAAAGATCATTTATAGCTACTCCAGTGCCATTCTACTATCAGTGTATGTTGGACATTGACCAAAGAGTTGCACTGGAGGACTTAGACAATCCTAGAGAGGTGTCCTCTCAAGTAAAAACAGTGTTTTTGTTATTTGCGGTTTTTCCATATTCACGGGGGTCTTCTTCCCCTAACCCTAGCGAATATGGAGGGACAAATGTACTATTGCTATTTTTGGTAGCCCCTCAAATAACTTAATCGGATGCATTCAAAATTAATGTGAACAACACAGATACAACCCATGTTGTACTAGGATTATTTACACCATCTGAATAATCTTGTGGTTATGATCAGAGCCAGAAATGTGACAAGTTTCAGAAAATGTTCAGAGTGTCAACATCCTGAGAAGGCTGACAGTGGTTCTTCAAGTAACTTGGCCTAGATCCATCTACATTTTAAAAGTTTTAAACAGCATTTTAAATAAATACATTCAGCTATAAACATTAGTCACACCCACTTTTCTTTACCATTTCTATTTGGTACACAACATTTATCTAAGGTCCTGTATCTATAGATGCCCCATTGAAATTAGTAATAGTTAGCCTTGAAGTCTCAAAGGACTTCAGTGTGACCAAAAATGGTGAAGCCAGATACCCAGTTATCTCAAGAAGACATCCCAGGCTTCTTTCCAAAACCAGTATGAAAGAAATTTGCATAAGCTACTCTAAAGCTTTTTGAACTGTTCAGCATCTTTTGTACATAATGAAGTATGCTATAAACGTACTTTACAGTTGTGTTCTCTAGAATATTCCTCTGTCCATGCATCCATTCATCAAATACTTTGGTTCCAATTATCATTACACTTTAGGCATGCATTCTTGGGCATATAAAATATTATTGTCTCTTGCCCAAGGCTCAGAAATTTCATTTTTGGACTGTATCACCCCAACGGCTGGGGGATTTTGGTAGTTGTAAACCAAAAATTTGACTTTTCCAATCTCTCTCTCTGTTTCTTTCTTCTTTTTTTGCCCCTTTCAACTGTAAACATTCATGCCACATTGCAATTTGCTGTTCGTTCGGCACCAAGATTTCCTGGCATGGAGAGCTGCTATTGGAAAAGCACATAGCCAAAAATAAAATAAAATAAAATAATCATGCAGTGCTGGCTGTGTGGTTCTTTGAATCCTGGCTTTAGCCCACAAAAGCAGTCCAGAAAACTGCATCCCTTTCTGTCTTCTGGAATGGAATTCACTGACACTGCTTTTCTCCCTCCACTACAGGCAACCTTGGGAAATGATGACAGCTAAGACTTGCAACTGGATGCACTGACCAAGATCCTACATAGAGCAGGTGAAGTGTCATGGTCCACCCACATACTTCTCTGTCCTTCCTCCCTCCTGGCAGCTGTCAGACCATGCAAGGGAGACCTGCTGCTTACTGATAGGGAAAGAAAGAGAAATTCTGATGCTGAAAGAAGCAGCTGGTCTCAGCTGTGGTTGGGGGGAGAGAAAAATGAGGGTGCATTCACAGATTTTCTCCTTGGGAGACCAGAGCAGTCACATCTTCTTCATCTGAATTGTTTACCCTCTCCACTCCCTTCCCCAACAATAAACAGCAGCAACCCTTCACAGGGCATGACTACTACAGGAGGGGGGTGAATGGAGTACAGAAGACCAGAGAACAGCCCTGTGTCATGTCCAAAAAGAGAGATACATATACTTATACGTGCATATGTCACTAACAGACTGCCACCTATCGCCCGTGTTCCTCCTTTCATCCACATCTATTTTCCATCACACCAATGATACAGCCTCTCTTCAATGTCCATGTAATCTGCTTTATAGACCTTTAAAAACTCCAACTTTGTAGTGTTCTTCTGAAAATCCTACATACTGTTAGCAACATCATTTTTTTTGAAAAAATGACACCCTACATCGAACACAATGCTTTCAAATAAAATTTCACTGATAATATAATATAATAATAAAGAATTATTTCTAGCCCGCCCAATCACAAAGAATCCGGGCAGATTACAACAGTAATATACATCAATTTACAATTGAGTTAAAAAAAATGAAACCCTAAACCTACACACACACCCCTCCCTCTAGTGATTTTGCTCCTATGGCACTGGAAGTCTTGCTTTTTCAAAGCAAGGTAAACAAGGAATCTCAGAACAGATTGCTGGGGGGTTTCATCTTCACACATACCCAGAAATCCCTGGATCTCAGCAGGCAGGGAAATCTTCCTAAACCTTTGTGATAAGAGTTATGTGTGTGCGCGCACACATATGTGTAGCCTTTAGTTTCCACACCCCAACCAACATACATCAGATGGGTTCTTTAAGACTGAAGCACTTGTGAACCCTTGAATTACTAAAACCACGTGGGGATGAGTCAAAGCACCATGAATTAAAGGAGCCTATTTCATAATGTGCTTCTGTTCATTACTTCAGCTCTTATTTCTGTGTTTCTTTTCCTCCTGCTTACTTAGCAGTTGTTGCACATCCCCAAAGTCTTGTGTTCCTAGTTCTAGCCATGTCTGTTTTACAGTTTCACACAAACCAGTTTGGCTGTACTAAGTACAGTAGGTTTAAAGAATGTTCCCTTATGATGAAGTCAAACACTGTATTAGTCTATTATGGTGTAACTATGTTTTTAATACCAGAGAATTGTTCCAATTTTTGCCTCATTCTTCTGCAGCTCAGTTTGGATAAGGAATGCATTGAACACTGCCAAGTTTCTTCATGCTGCTCAAAATAGCTTCCAGCTTGTGGGAGAAGGGGGGGGGGGAGTTCTTGCAGCACCTTTAAGCAGCCGAACTGCTTTTATGGAACATAGGGCACTCTTCTAAGCAGGAAAAGAAAAGATATGTAAGGAGCAAAAGTGGTATAGGACTCAAGCAGCTTGAGAAGCAGAAAAAAAAAGATCAAATAGGAATGAACTAGGCTTCTGTTCAATAAGGCCTCTCAGGTCAACTTACTTGGAACTGCTATAGTCAACTTTTTTTCTTTTTCTACTGGAAAGCAAATTACGTGATGGACTTTTTCTATTCTGATATCACTATTTAGATTAAAACAATTCAAAACTGATAAAAGAGAACTGTGGCTTTTTTTTTTCCTTTTTTCTTTTTGGTCAATTCCCCCCCCCCCTTTTTTTTTTTTTTTTAGAAAGGGAAAAATCCTACAGAATGACTCATTGCTTCAGGCTTAATTGGCATAACTTAAGAGTCTGGGAAATTTCATGATGGTTGAAAATAAATCTGCTACTATTGTAAATGATTCACAATGAAAATATCTGAAACTTTGGCCCAGTAAAATAGGGGCAGGTTTTCAACCTGTTTCTGAAAAAAAAATTAGAGGGAGAAATAGAGAGATTATGATTGAAGGAGTTGGATAACAAGATCCCCTTCTTGGGTTGTATTTCAACATCTTGTCTCAGTTATCAGTAGATTAGCAGTCATTCCAAGATGCTCTAAGTACGTATTTTGAAAATCAAGCAACTTAAATTAGAAATATGAAGGCACTTGTATTTAGCTGATGATTAATCAGGTTATACTCACTAGGTATGTATGGTCTAAATCCACTTTTAATTCTAACTACAGTAGACATATTGAATCCATTAGATTTATCTAGATATTGATTCACCATTCAACAACTGAGTGAATAAGTCTATTCCAGTTGGGACTAACTAACAGGATGTCAGCCTATACAGTATTTGGTGTTTTTTTCTATATGCAAATTAATTCATTTTTGGAAATTGGCTGCAGGCAGCATACAACTCGTAACAACAGAGGTTTACTCGCTGCCAGCCTGTTTCCAGGCCCAAGTGCTGGTTCTGATCTATAAAGCCCTATACTGTATAGCTCAGGCTTAAGTTGTTTGAAGGACCATATTGTCACAAGAAAGAATGTAGAAAGACACTATCTATTGCCAAAAAGAAAAAGAAGTCTCAACGGATGACAGACGGACCACTACAGGCAATGAAGGACAGATGAGAAGCAAAAGCAAAAGTGACAGAAATAAAATCAGAACCCTGAATGCAACTATTAAACAATTAGTGTGCAGGGATAAAGAGAACTGCTTATAACCAATGCAGAGAAATAGAAATTGACAACAAGAAAAGGAAGAACAAGAAACCTCTTCCACAAGAGCCAAGAAATCAAAGGGAAGTTTAAAGCAAGGGTAGGAACGCTCTACAATAAACAGGGGAAAACAGTACACAATCAAGATGAAATAAACAAACTATCAAAACAATACATGGAAGAACTATATACATGAGATTAAGGGATGAAAGATTTATTTGAAAACAAGCCATATCAAGAGAAACACCAAATAGTGAAGTGAAAGCTACACTCAGAACACTGAGGAAGAACAAATGACCAGGAACAGATGACATACCAACAGAATTGATCTAATCTACAGAGACCCAATCCACTCTAGTTCTAATGAAAATGTGCCAACAAATATGGAAAGCAAAACAATGGCCCACAGACTGGAAACACTCAATATGCATTCCAGTCCCCCAAAAATGGGAAACAAAAGATTCTGTGGCAACAGCCACAGAACCATTTAATTAAGCTCTCATACAAGTGAAGTCATGCTCAAAATTCTACAGCAAAGACATCTAACAGATATGCAGCGAGAAATGCCAGACATTCAAGTTGGGTTCAGGAAAGGAAGAGGGATTTCAATGCAGAGGGATCACATTGCAAACATACAAGTGATAATGGAACACACTAAAGAATTCCAAATAAAACCAACATGTGCTTTATAGATTACTGCAAAGAGTGTGACTTGCCTAAGATAACCCAGTGGGTTTCCATGGTCAAGCAGGTATTCAGACCCTGGTCTCCAAAGTCATAGTCCACACTCAAATTACTGCACTACACTGACTCTCATAATACAGTTGGCTCTTCATATCTGCAGGGGTTCCATTCCAGACTTCCCCCTATAAATAGTAAAATCCAAGAGACCTCAAATCCTGTCGTTTCTCATGGTGAACGACATGCGCACAACTACATTAGCATGACTATGTGTACGCACTACCATTGGGGGGAATGGGCCAGGGCCATCTGCGACTGCTCCAATCCAGAGGATAGCTGACTGTGTCTTATTACAGAGACATAGCCATGTTGGTCTGGAATATCAGCATGCCAAATGATCTTGTAGCACCTTTGACACTAACTGAACAAAAGAAGTTATAGCATAAGTTTTCATAGACTTGGTCCACTTCAAGACTATACAAGCTTATGGCACAACTTCTTTTGCACAATTAATCTCAAAGGTCCTCCAAGTTCCCTTTGCATACTAATATTTAATTACAGTTAAACCTTGACTTTTGTAACTTTAATGGACTTGATTGTCTGTGAGTTTGCCATCAATAATTAAATGAGAATTTTGAAAAAGTTTTGTGGCCTAAGTAGAAAATGTGTATAGACCAGAATATGTAAGGAAAACTTTAAAAAAAGGGGTTGATAAGTAATAAATGTATAAAATAACACTGAATATCTCTGCTTCCCTGTCACCTCACTGTAGCCACTTTCCTCTTCTATGGCCACATCTGGGACTACAAACCCCAGCATGACCCACGACAGCAGAACAGAAGGGACATTTTGCTAAGGTTTTTGACCCCATGGAGATAGGAATATTGGATGGTTAAGGTTTCAGGGGCCTAGAGATTTTTACAATTTCCCCATCTATGCAGGGGTTCTGTGCCCCTAGCCACTGCAAATGTGGAGGACCGACTGTACCATTAATAAACATAAATAAAGTGGATAGAACTGAAGTTTAATTATAAAACTGAAAAATGGAAATTGCAGTCAGCCCTTCTTATACACGGATTTTTTATACACGGATTCAAGCATCCACAGTTTGAAAATGTTTAAAAAAAAAGAATAAATTTCAAATATCAAACCTTGATTTTGCTCCTTTTTATAAGGGACAACATTTTGCTATGTCATTATATTTAATGGGACTTGAGCATCCACAGATTTTGTTATCCACGGGGGATCTTGGAACCAAACCCCAGCGTATAACAAGGGTCCACTGTACTGTATTTATATGTACATACTTGCAATAGCAGCATGTAATATTTTAAACCAGACAAAGCTTCTTAAATTACTTATTAGATAGTCTGGTGTTACCAACTTCTTTCTATATGTATAATCTCCCTTGATTAGATAAGTAATCTTAGAACTGAAATACTAACCAGCAAAGAAAACTAAATGGCTTTATTTCTAAATACTAACTACACTCCTTCAATATTTCAAAATAGTTCACATTTAGATAGTGTTAGAACTGTGATGTCTTCTTTCATTCGTTACTCCTGAAAAGCCTATAAAAATTTAGTAAAATACTCCCAACTCTTGTATTGCTTCTCCAAGTACTGTACATGGCTAGACTCCAGACTGAATAGCTGTCCTCAAATGCCTTCCAATGAGCTCTGCCAGATTCTGTAGTTCAGAAGTAATTTAAAAGCAGAAAGCTGTAGCAAATGAGACCTAATGGAAAACAGGGAATGCTTTAGTTCATTCTAGCTGTTTGCAGAAGAGAAATGGAACACCACAAAGGAGGGAAAAAAGGAAGTGCCAAAACATAGCTCTTTTACCACACGAGGCTAAGGTTTCACATTCATTTTTTCTCTTTGAATAGCTGTGATTCGTGACAACTGCATAATACTTCATTGTTGAAACTGAAATTATATATTTCTTAAATATAATCTATTTTCACTCCTGTTCCAGACATATCTGCTTGTTTGAATATATTTGTGTAATTATTGTTTCATACATTAGTTACCTGTATAAATACTGTACAGGAAGAACAAACATATTGCAGATATCATCAATATCTTTATGTACCCCTTGTTTAAAAATGTGTGTGTGTGTGTACTGTACCCACATCAGGAGCTAATGGTATCTTAACTTTCAACAGTAATGAGACCAAAAACTCACTTGAGTTTCTTATATTAAATCATATCATCTTTGTCAGAAATTACTTAGCTAAGCAACCTTATGTCCAGTAAAGGCTGGTCTATGAGGGCAAATGGATTACAGGCTACCTGTAGTCACCCCACCCCAATCTACTTTCATACTTATAACCAGCACATGAAGTGGTACTGGCTGTCAACATCCTCTTTATTTAGTTGCTCTCATTTCGTTAAGACTGAAAAGCTAAGTCCGCCTTCTTATAAAAACAGATAGTCAGCATAATACCACAGTATTCTTTGGTTTAGTTGGATGCTACATGTTAAGGGCTGTACTACAGTATCATTCCAAGTTAGTAGCAAGGAGACAAAACTAAAATTGGTTAGTTTGGTTTCCCCTTACACAGCCACCTTGCTCTACCAATCCTGAAGGGCACTAGTCATGTCCATCTAAAGGAAGATCTGAGAACTGCTATTCTAATCACAGAGAAATCAAGGAGAAGACAATCAGATTAACCCTGCTACTCTAAGTGTATGTGCTGATGGTTAGAGAAGAATTTGGAATAGAAGCACATTAGTCAGTATACAGTTCTCATAATGACATTTGCCCACTGCATGCAACAGATTTTTACACAGAGATATCTAGAGTGTAAAATATATACACATCATTTATGAAACATACATATGTATACTATTCATGTCTCTTGTCAACTGTGTATTTTTCATGTACAGTATGCACTTCGCAAATGAAACTGTACACAATCACACATAAATCCTGCTTATTTTGTCTGCACACGTGGAATTTTAAGATAAAGCCATGTAGCCAAGGCAAAAAGTATACACCAGCCCTTAAAATCAGCATGTTGTTCATACATCCAGCAGTTTTGTTTGTAGGTCAAGAAGAGTTTATTCAACCATTCTGCATTGTAATGGAACTGTGTTGAATCTAATCATTTTGCAAAAAGAATACACCGGTCTTCCATTTTATTGAACAATTGAAAAAAGAAATACAAGAACACAAACACTAACAGCAAGAATACAGGCTGCCTTATTGTGAACACTACACGTCAGCTTTGCCTTCAGTAGAAAGTTGTTGGCATCAAACACCACTCTAACCTTAATCCAAACTAGTTTAAATTGACTTGACTCTTATTTCATTGACTTCAGTTACCTTTTCATCTTATCCTAATGCTTAAGTAGTAATCAGAAGAGTCAACAGCTTTTAGTAGACACATTTAAAGATGCCTGTAGTTAGTGAGGACTGTGGGTTCACATGGAGCTAAATGCTAAAATATGTGGCATGACTAATATTCTAAATAATTAATCCTATCTCTAGCTAATCATGATCCATTACAGAAGTAGCCCTACTCTTCCAGAAAAGATAGCTTAGAAGCAGTTTCCACTTTATAGTATGCTATACTGGCTAGGTGTTATTGGAGTTGTGGTTGATTTTTTTTTCTTTTACATGTGCTTTATATCAAGAACAGTTCTATTTTCCCAATTTTGTCTGAAACAAGACATGTATGGAAATGGCACAAGGCAAACCCCACAACTAAGCAACTTTATACCAACTACCTTCCAACTTTATTCACTGTTGACTGAACAGATAGTGGGACTAATTAGGAGGAGCAGAGTAGAGATTATTGCATGTGGTCTAGAACCTGAGAGCTTAAAATTAGTCCAACTGGGAAGGCTAGGAGGCATGTAATTTTCCCTATCCATTTGCCTGTTACCTCTGGCATAAGAGTTTGAGATTCTTCTTTGATGTAGGCTTTGACTGACAAAGCTGAAAAACTGTTATTAAGTCTTAGATTGGCACTGATTTAAGTCATTATGTAGTAACTAGGAACTGAGCACTGTGTAGTGGCCATATTTTGGGGAGAATAAGCAGTGGTGAGCTCCCCCAGTGACAGCAAGTTGGGCACACAGTCCACTATAAGGATTGCCCAACAGTCATACACTCCCCACCCAATGCAGGCAACAAGCAGCCTGAATATCTCATACCACCTGCACTTTTTTATCATGTTTTACGTCTATATAGACAGTTGGCTATATAGTACTGTACTGCTGTGATATTTTCCATTTTTACACAAATACAAGTTGTTAGCAATAAAGCTGAGAGACGTTTTCAACCCAGCTCAGTGTGTGGCCCTTGCCCCATCTCCTTCATCTGCTCCCTACTGCAGGAAAACAGCCAAATGCACATTTCAAACTCTGTTAAATAAACAAATCAAACATCTTTCTTGAAGAGATGTGCACACAGAGACACAACTAAAAACCAAATACAAATACAAGTGGCAACTGTGGTAAGAAAAGAAGAAGTGGTGGAAGTGGGGGCCACCCAGAATGCCATATGTTTCAAGAATGAATATAGTAAAAAATGGGGAGAGCTCTTTCCTGGAGCCATACTGAATTCTCTATTTTATTGCTACACTGCAAGAGTGCAGGAAATACGATATCCTCATCACAAAGCAGTAACAGAGGGAAGATACATATTAATTAGCTACATTTAGCAGCAAACATTTCACTAAACCGGTTAAATATGATGAAAACCAACTAGGAATTCTTTGCAGATGGCTTTGGATGTTTAGCCAGCACACTCAAAAGTTTTCAAATTTTATACTGTTTAGTCCATCCCCACCTCCACAAAAGAAATGTGGCTGCTTCATGGGAAACTATGTGCTATATTATTATTTATTATAATCAAGTTGTGCTAGCCCGTCTTCTCTTCAAAACATTTAGTTTCACTTACTTGTGATAATAATATCAATAGATTATGCACTTTTCTCTTCATCCACCAGTATCCAAGATGTAAAAATATAATATAGATAATTAGAATAATATGGAATATCTTTTCAGATCCTGTTTTTTAAATAGTTCTTCCTCCTAAATTAGACTATGTTGTAAGAAGCCCACTGGCTGCTCAAAAAAGAGGCAAGGGCACTCTTTAGGCATTCAGCTTTGTATGATATGAGTTAGAAGAAAGGTATTCCCACATCACTGGGCATTTTCACTGAACTTTGTTTCTAGTACAATATGTAAGGATGGTCTTTTTGTTTGGGGGTGGTGTGTGTGTGTGTTTGGCAGAGGAAAGATATTTTTGGAGTCAACTGGCCCTTTCCGCTTGGACAGCTTACCTTCCATTTTGCAAAAATTATTTGTGGTCATTGCACCACAGTTCAATTAAATCAATATGTTTATTGTTGAAAATCTCTCTCTATAAATATTACAAAAGGCTTCTACAGGAGCAAACTTTTATTAACACTATTCTACTTCAATTCTAGTGAATCTGAGCATTCACTTAAGATGTAATCCTAGAAAAAAGAATTTATCTGGACTATCGTCAATTTGAGAAGTGACCAACTTTTAAGCAGACATTTTTAGGACAGTATGCAAAAAAATATTGTAACACCTTTGAGACTAACTGAGAAAAAAGATGTTTGTAGCATACCTTATGCTACATATCTCTCTCTCAAATTGATCACAGTCCAGGTAAATTCTTTTTTACTATTATTATTATTTTTAGGATTACATCTTAAGTGAATGCTCAGGTTCTCTAGATTTGAAGCAGAATGTGTTTATGATACAAAACTAGTTCTCTCAATTAATCTCAAAGGTACTACAATATCCCTTTAATATGAACCAGATTAACACAGCTCTGTCTTTGGGTTTTTAGGATAGGTTTGTTAAGACTTTTCTGCAAACTCATTATGGCGGGATACAAACCGCCATATAGTACGTATTGTATACCTACTAGGGTTCAGAAGGGGCAGTGCTTCCGCACCCCCCTAACCCTAGTACGTATACAATACATACAAGATGGCGGCGCCCCTTCCACATGGGTGCCGCCATCTTTACGTACTGGATGCATAGCGTCCAGACGTGTCACGGCGCCTATGACGTTGCGAATGCGCCAGTGGCACCTCACGACGTCATCAGTGCGCCACGGAAAGAAGCTCCGAAATGGAGCTTCTTTTTTGCCCCGCGCGGGAGCCGCGCGGTTTGGCTGCTGCGGCTCCCGTGCAGAGCAAATGGCGCCGGCGGGGGACTGCCGCAAAGCGGCGGTTTGTATCCCGCCTTCATTTCTTCCATAATTATATTTATCTTGCACGTTACTGAATCAAGAAGAGGAGCCTCTGGAAACTGGAAACCTCTCAGTCTCCCACTTTGGTCCATATGGAAATGAAGATACTAAATAATAGCCAATGGAGAATTAAAACAAACACATATAATATGCCTGCTGTGTTGGCAATTTGGAACATCTATTTTCCCTATTTAAAAAGTTCATGAAGCTGAAATTAAGATAGGGGCGAGTTCCCTAATATTTGTTTTCACAATTATCCACTGCAGCTACTTGTGCTTCTGCCTTTATTAATTTACTAAATTTTAATGGCCATTCATCAACATACATTCTCTGGGAAGCACAAAAAACTGCAAAATAAGTGTAACATTAAAATATTAAATACAATAATTAAAAGCAACAAAGACAATAAAATCTGACATCAAAAGATTTTCCTTACTAGCAAAAGAAAACAAAAACCAATTAGCAGCTCAGATTATTAAATAAAAACACTGTGTTGAGAGTCCAGATGTGTTTTGTTTTAAAGCACAGGTTCTTTAAAGAAGCTGGGCTAAAGGAAAAGGTCATACCTTGATGTCCAAAAGATGAACAAGAAGGGAAAAGGTGAGGCTTTCTGGGAGTCTATGTCCCATTGTCAGGATGATAGTGTCAAGACGGCCCAAAATCGAAGTGCCCTCCACCCCAATAATTTAACTACTTCATACTGGGGGAAAAGGCTGTATTTCAGAGTTTTATAAGTTAAAACCCAGCACTTTACATTGGGTTAAAATCCACAGAATGAATTAAAAGGGATGGAAACAACAGTGTCCTTATAATATCTGAGAAATAGACACCTTCTTTGAGTCAGTCTTTGACTAAAAAGTATCTACAAATAATTCTAAACTCATATATTATTCTAGAGGAAGCACTATGGTGCAGTGGCTTGAAAGCTGGACTAGAACTACGGGAGGCCAGGGTTTGAATCCCCACCTGGCCATGGAAACCCACTGGGTGACCTTGGGCAAGTCACACTCTCTCAGTCTCAAAGGAAGGCAATGCCATGCCCCTTCTGAACGAATCTTGCCAAGAAAGCCACATGATTAGACTCAGCTTTATGGTCACCATAAATTGGAAACATCTTGAGGCACATAACAACAAATACCATACTGAGCCAAAGCTGATAAGAAATCTAGCTGTTAAACATTAGCTGGGCTTTATATATATATATCAGATTCTAGAAGAAATACCTTTTAAAAAAATTTAGACAGTAAGTTAATAAATATTCACGGTTGCTAAAAATATAACATTATAAAGGTCAAAAGTCCAGTCTGGAGATATGGTGATATTTGTTGCTCTTTCTAATTATTTTGCGATTGGTATGGCAAAACACTTCGGAAACTAGCTACTGATGAATGTGATAGAGCACATCTAAAAGTATGCTTACCAGCGGCAGTTTAAGTGTGTGTGTGTAAGTTGTTTCCATTATAACCCCCCCTCTCTCTCTTTCACACACACACACACACACACTGTGAGTGAGACTACATCTCAGCCCAAACACGATTTCACAAAAGTGGTTCAAAATGAAGAGTCATGACCATGGCAGCAAGTTATATTATTTCATTTAATGTTTTCTGTCACTAATATAAATAAAAACTGGAAAGTAGGGATGTGTAAATCAGCTTATTTTCAAGTTCACATCACTCTGATTTGTTCCTCCATTCTAGCCCATGCCTGAATAACATTTCAGGTAATATACAAGAAAATCAATTATTATTATTATTATTATTATTATTAAATGTGTTGTCTTAAAATACATTTCTCTATACATTTTCTCTTATAAGATGCTGTATTTTGACATATCATTGCACCAAAAACTGCACTGGCACACATAGAAAATGTGGAGATCAACAGATAAGTTTTGATCTGTATATTATTCAGGGAGATGCAGATTAGGTCAGTTCATGCTAGAATCCACAATGATCAAATTCCTCTGGCATCCAGGGCTTGCTCACCTTTGGCAGAGACAACTGCCCAAAAAAGTAGATTGTGGGTGTCATAAACGACAGAAAAGAACAGGTTACTCACCTGTAACTGTGGTTCTTTGAGTGGTCATCTGTGCCCTCACACAATTGGGTATTGCACCTGCACAGAGACTCCATTCAGAAGCTGAAAAACTGAGCAGATTGGCAGAAGCCCTGCCCACTCCCATGCACCAAGCATGCCCAACCCCACCAATTTAGCTCCTCGTTCAGTTCAGGTCCACCGCAAAAACCTTTAATATGTTTATTTATTTATAAACCGCTATTCCAAATAGATCATAGCGGTGTACAAGAAAATTATATAAAAGTACAAGAAAAATCTACAATTAAGATACACTGTATCTTCAGGATAGCCCCTGATGACGTTGGGCCAGCCTGTTCTCTCCCTCAACGGCCGAAAGATGACAGTTATGGAGGGAGGGCACTCTGTCTTCAGGCCAGCCCCTGATGACGTTGGGCCAGCCTGCTCTCTCCCTCAACGGCCGAAAGATGACAGTTATGGAGGGAGCCTTTAAGGAAGGCAGCAGAGGACAACAGCCCTGGTTGAGGGTGTTTGTCCAGCTCATAAGCCAGAGAAATAGTCTGAGCGATCCATTTTGAAAATCTTTGTGCAGAAACAGGGTGGCCCTTTCTGGATCCACCATAGCAAATGAACAACTTGTTAGTCAACCTGAACTCAGCAGAATGTTGGACATAAAACGCCAAAGCACGACGAACATCAGGCATGTGTACTCTTTTCCAGAGTTGTAGACGGGTGTGGGTAGAACAGTGACCTGCAAAAGGTGGAAAGGGGAAACCACCTTAGGGAGGAATGAGATGTCTGGTCTGAGAACCACTTTGTCTCTATAGAAAACAAGAAAAGGCTCATCAGAAACACGTCTGGCTGAAATAATAGCCACAAGGAAAGACACCTTTAGTGTCAACTGTCTCAGAGAGGTTGAGACCAAGGGTTCAAAGGAAGGCCTGGTTAGCTGTGTAAATACCAAAGACAGAGACCACGTCAGGGCCAAAGGAGGCATCGGAGGATAGAGATGATGGAGGCCTTTGAAGAACCCTTTCATGGTCAGCCAAGTGCAAAGGAGAGGTGATGGTGAACTGGGAGGCTGGTTGGCAACAATGGCAGACAAACAGATTTTGAGGGAAGAGAAGGCCAAACTTTGATCACGAAGGTGTAAAAGGAAGTGTAAGGCTGTAGAAAGGCTCACGGGACTGGAGGGTTCAGCTCTAGCTGTAGCAAATTCACAAAAATGATTCCATTTGTAGGAGTAGGATCGTTTAGTAGAGTCTTTTCTAGAAGCTGACAAGACCTTGAGCAATTCGGGAGAGTTCTGGGTCTGATCCTCCAAGCTGTCAGGTGTAAACTGAGGAGATCTGGATGAAGGACTGCCCTGTGAGAGTGAGACAGACGGTCCGGCCAATTCGGGAGTTTGAAGTATTGACCCCTGGACAGGTGGAGAAGGGGGATGAACCAGAATTGTCTCGGCCAGAAGGGGGCCAGCAGAAATGCGTTGGCTCTGTCTCTGGTCATCTTGGTCACAACCAAGTGGTAACGGAGGGAAGGCATAGAGGAAGTCTTGGTTCCAACTGGGTAGGACTGCATCTCCCAGGGAGCCATATTCCCTGCCCACTATGGTGCAGAATTGTAGGCACTGGGCATTGTCGGGAGTGGCGAAGAGGTCCAAGGATGGTGTCCCCCATCAGGGGGCAAGAAGTTGGAAGGCTTGAGCAGACAGTATCCATTCGTGTTGAAGGACATTGTCCCTGCTGAGAGAGTCTGCCAAGACATTGTCTTTACCGGCAAGATTAATCGCCACCGGGTGGTGGAGCGATGATGGCACCAAGTCCAAAGCAGTTGGGCTAGATGAAGTAGGACAGAGGAATGTGTGCTGCCTTGTTTGTTGATGTAACAGATTGTTGTCGTGTTGTCTGTTACAACTTGTACAACCCTGTGAAGAAGATGGGGTTCGAAGGCCCGAAAGGCCTTGATCACAGCCAGGAGCTCAAGAGCGTTGATGTGCATCTCTCTCTCTGAGAGAGACCAATGACCTTGAACGCAGAGATTTTTGAGGTGAGCGCTCCAGCCTGTTGTGGACACATCTGTGGTGACTATCGTAGAAGATTCCAGGGCCTGGAAGGGCATCCCCTTGAGGGCATCGTCGAGAACAAGCCACCAGGAGAGAGAGTCCTTGACCTATTGGGGAATGGCAAATCTCTTGGATTGTTGGTCTTTGAGATGATTGAAGACAGAAAGAAACCATCTTTGGACGGACCTGAACCTCAGGCGAGAAAGATAGACCATAGCCGTGGTGGACACCATGTAGCTAGAAGCTGCTGAATGTCCCTCGCTGTAGGACGGACCTTGGAGAGGACCAGACGGAGATGAGGAAGTCTGCCCTTCTGACAGGCAGATAGAGTCCAGAGATGTGCCTAGATATTCTATTACTCTGACTGGTTGAACAATAGACTTGGTGGGATTGATGGTGAGGCCCAAGTCGGTGATGAAAGACAAAGTGAACAACTGAGTTTGAGAGGATGACACCAGCAGCCAGTCGTCGAGATATGGAAAAATAATTAATCCCTGTATTCAAAGGTGAGAGATGACTGCCGCCATGCATTTGGTGAACATGCGTGGGGCGGTGGAGAGGCCGAAGGGAAGAACGGTATATTGAAAGAGATCTCCATCGACAGCAAATCGAAGCGATTTGCCATGTTGTGGTCTGATGCTGATATGGAAGTACACATCTTTCAGATCGATCGACGCAAACCAATCTCCTTGATGGAGGAAGGGGAGAATTGACTAGAGAGTTACCATCTTGAACTTGGGAGGTTTGATGTAAGAGTTGACCCCTCTCAAGTCCAGAATGGGACGGAGCCCACCACCTCATTTCGGAACTGTGAAGTACCAAGAAAAGAAGCCATTCAGCCTGTAACTGGGTGGCACTGGATGGCACCTTTGTCGAGAAGGGAGATGATCTCTTCCTGGAGAGTAGCGGAAGACGGAGTGGAACAGAAAATGCCTTGTGGAGGAATATTTGAGAATTCTATGGTATAACCCAAACGAATGATGGTAAGGACCCAGGTGTCGGTGGTGATTTAACACCATTGGTCATTAAAGCTGGATAGTCTGGGTCGGGGAGCAGACAGAGCAAGAGAGAGGATGGTCGATGGTGTCATCATCTCAGTGGAGTTGTCAAAAATGGGACTTAGAAGAGGAAGAAAGCTTCTTTGAAGATTGTTGTTGATTTTGATGTTGTTGTTGCTGATTGTTTTGTTGTTTGTTTTGTTGTTTACAGAGTCTTCCTGAAGACTGTTGTGAAGAGCCCTTATATTGGGATGAGTTTCCAAAATGCGGTTGAGAATAAGAAGAAGGGGCTGATCTGTCATGCCATTAGTGTCTCTTGTATTGTTGTTTATTCGTGGTCAGCCCAAAGCGTTTACCGGTCAGACAATTTTTGGTCAGAGTGCCTAGAGAGTCATCTGTATTGGCTGCAAACAGGCCCTCGCCATCAAAAGGAAGGTCTTCAAACTTGTTTCTGGCTTCATCAGTGAGATCTGTGGACCTGAGCCAGGCAAACCTGCGAAGGGTGACGGCACCGGAAATGATTTTAGCTGAACAGTCGACGGAGTGTCTGGCTAAGTGGAGCTGTTGGTTAACCAAAGGGAGGGCCTCGGCATAGAAGTCCATAGCTGCAGATTTTTGTTCTTCAGGCAGATAAGGGATGAAGGAAGCCATCTTGTCCCAAAGAAACTTTTGGTAGGATGCCATACAGGCTTGGAGGTTGGCGACCTTGGCGTTGAGGGCAGCAGAAGAATAAAACCTGCGTCTGAAGATGTCCTTACATCTGCATCTTTATCCACTGGGGCAGAGTGGATCTTGCCTGACGATTTTGTAGTGGCTTTAACTACCTGAGGATTGGGTGCAGGATGAGTGAAAAGATATGGAGCTGTATCTGGTTGAACCTTGTACATGCCTTGTACAGGCAAAATACCATAAACCGGATCCCTAGGAGGTTTAGGGGAATGGTCAACATGGAGACCTATGACCCTTAACATCCTGTCAACAACATCAGAGAAGAGGTGAACGTCCTCGACGGGAGACTGAGGTGTAGTATCTTCAACCTCTTCCTGGGGGGAAGCTATCACCGGAGTAGGAGATAGCTCTGGTTCATATGTGGATTGTTCAGTGGATTGTAGCATAGTAGGTACAGAGAGAGATACAGATGGGACAACCTGAGGAATCGACAATGGGACCATTGACGTGGAGGGTACAATTGGAATTATTGACGGTATGGGTGCCATCATCAATGTCGAGACTGACGTCAAGACAAGGGTCTCTGCCATAGAGTGAATGGGTGAGGCCAGAGGGCGGGAGACAGTGGCTGTAGTAGGAAGTGGTGGCGACAGGGCCCGTTAGCGATTGTCATCTCTAGGAGAGCGAGAATGATGCTGAGAAGGTGATTGAGAACAACATCGAGGAGGTGAGCGAGAGCGGCATCAATAATGAGAAGGAGAGTCATCGTGGAGGTCGCGGTAATGATACTGATCTCTATAGGAAGAAGAGTAGGATCTGTATGAGAAACGCCGTTCTCTCCAATATTCTTCAGCTCGATAATGAGCGACGTAGGATCCCGAGGAATGAGGCGAGCTGTGTCTGGCTCTGATCGGTGACTGCCTTCGAGGGGGCAGAAGCGAAAAGAAGAGTCTGTAAGCGCTCAATGGGGTTGCCAGGATCTGTACCGGTAACACAGTTGGGACAGGAAGCAGAGGAGATATTGTCGTCGGGATCAGAGTGGCGACAGTCGAAGGCGTAGGCATAAATAGCCATCAACGTCAAGTCAAGAACCCCCGATGCTGATTCTAAAACAGTGACCAGGATGGGGGATGGCAAATCATCCACCGATGTTGAGGCAGGCATAAAGAAAGCCAATGTAGAATCAAGCTTAGCCGCAGCTAAAGCTATCGATGTCAATGCCGGAGCAGACAATATTATAAATTTCATAGCCCGAAAAACCCACAAAAAATTATGGATGCCAACCATGAAAGCCTTCAACTTCACATCAAATTGCTTGCTTGCTCACCAATATCTAAAATAGAAATGGGGAGACCTCAGGCCCCATAATTGAGTCTAATCCTACACAGGGCCAAATAAGGGCTCTCAGATAGCCACACTCTCTTTCCCATGACAACATTGTTTGTGGCTTCCTAACTTTTACCTACTTTTTCTTTCTGTTCTAAAAGTATTAAATGCCTTTCTTAAGGCTTAATGATTCACAGCGAGAGCAGTGTAAAGGCTAGACCAAGTGAACATATGAGGCTGTTTTATACTGTCAGACTAACAATCCCAGTACTGTTCCCAATACCAGGCACAACAGTAGGGGTCTTTCCTATCTTTCAAACTACAGACAGGATTGAACGCAGAACTCCTTATATGTAAACATGAATTCTGCCATTAAGATTCAGCTACCCATTGTAGTTGACAGCTCAGAGTCTTTCTTGAAATCACAGGTGGCCCCTTTCATGCTACTCCATTATACTGCTATGGCACAGCATGAAATTATCCTATGGAAATCTGGGGTTTGAGGTCTGGTGATGCACTGGAGCTCTCTGGTGGAAGACTAATTATCCATCCCTAAACAGCAAGTAGAATATGGAGAAAGTGAATGGTTCCCAATTTGCAAAGAGATCAGGAAAGGTTGCATTTTATCACCATACTTGTTTAACTTGTACACACAAAAATGTGATAGGAAGAGCAGATTTGGACTCAGGAAGAAGAGGAGCAAAGTTAGAGGAAGGAACATCAACAATCAAAGATATGTGGATGTCAACATACTACTAGCAGAAAACATCACTTGGAACAATTACTAAGGATGGTCAAAGAAGAAAGGTTTATTGCTAAACACAAAGAAAACAAAACTAATGACCACAGAGGATCTTCATAAATTCAACCTAGATAACGAGGAAATCAAAACAGTTTCCCGGAATTTGAATCAAACATCAGAACAAAGTCAAGGAATAAGAAGACAATAGAAATGGGAAGAGCAGCCATGAAAGAACTAGACAAGTTCCTAAACAGTAAAGATACAGTATACAAAAGAACACTAAAGTTAGAATTGTCCAATTCATTGTATTCTCCATAACCATATATGGATGTGAGAGCTGGACAGGGAAGAAAGAAGATAAAAAGAAAATCAACTCATTTGAGCTGTAGTATTAGAGAAAAGTGGTGAGGTTACCGTGGGCAACCAAGAAGACCACCAAATGGATCCTAGAACAGATCAAGCCTGAACCTTCCCTAGAAGCCAAGATGATGAAACTGAGACTGTCATATTTTGGCCTTATCGTGACATAGGCATAACTCATTAGAAAATATAATAATGCTGGGGAAGATGGAAGGCAGAGGAAAAAGAGGAAGACTGCACAGAAGACAGACTTAATCAGGGAGATCAAAGGCCTGAGTCAGCAGGACCTAAGCAGGATAGTGGAGCATAGTAGGGACTTGAGATGAGTTGGGGTTGATTTGCAGGCAGTTAACAATAAACAAAATTTCAAATAGGAGTACGTGTGGTGTTGTGGTTTGAGTGCTGAACTAGGATTGCAGGAAAACCAGGTTTGAATGTCTGCTTGGCAATAGAAACTACTTGGGTGACCTTGGGCAAGTCACAGCCTCTCAGCTTCAGATGCAGGCAATGGCAAACAACCTCTGATAAAATCTTACCATAAAAACCCTGTGGCAGGTTCGCCTTAGGGTCACCATAAGTCAGAAATGATTTGAAGGCACAAAACAGCAACACCAAACTCCAAATCCTAGGATTCCATAGGATGGAACCATGGCAGCTGAAGTGAAATCATAGCACTATAATTGTGTAGTGTGAAAGGGCCCAGAATCATAGAGCTGGAACAGGCCACTATTTAGTCTAACTGCCTACCAATAGATATACAAATGGATATGTTTGTTACATAGCAAATGCCTGCAGTTCTAATTAAACCAAGATTAGATATATAACCATCATTCTTGGCAAACTTGGTATTAAATACAATAGAACCTAATAAGGATTGTGTAACGGCCTTGATTTCAAGGCCTCAATTTGAATTCAGAATGTTACACAAATTTAAATATGGTACATTTAAAATGATGTGGTACATGAGAAAAAGCTTTCCCTTATTAATCTAATAAATTTAAACATTTTAAAATATATATATTTTCCCAGAAAAGTAGCAGGAAGCAGAGCCATATCCTAAATCGGCAAAAGGATTAATAGAAAAAGTTAATCAGTCTGTTCTTGCTTGGGAGAGGGTGTATAAGTTATATTTTATGTTTCAAAACTACCTGAAGGTCTCCCACTCCCTTTTAAAACTTCAATGTACAGATTTTAACAACATGGAACTACAATAATCAACTATTTGTGCCATATTTTTCAAAAATCTATCATTGTTAGTGCATACATAAAACTAATGGAAGAAGAAATATCACATAAGATAAAAATTATATCACAGTTTTTATTCGGGCTGTTTTGCTTGTATGAGTATGCAAGGAAATGGGTGATAATGACAAATAGGCTTCAGACCAATCTGCGAAACCACTTTCAAAAGGACACAAGAGGAATTCTATTCTGTCCACACTTAAAACATTGCAAAATACTTTCCACAATTTAACATTTTACAGATGAAAAGATGTTTCATATTTCCTGCCAAATAGTATGAAAAAACAGCTGCTAGAAGCAGCTCAACAGATAACTTTTAGATTGATTAAATTATGCAATATAAAACCCTTCACTCAACATTTTTTAAAAAGTTGGTTCACTCTTATATTCGTTTAACTTATTTTAACGAACAAGGAAGGAGAAAGCAAATAAGAGAGGCAGGACTGTAATTCTTGAACACTTGCCAGCTTACAGTATTAAAAAAAGAATCTGCGCCACAGATTGGCAACCTTCCATATTTACAGTAAGCATCTAGTGTTTCTTCCAGGCCAAGGACAAAGGATTCAGTGGATTTGTGTTCTGAACAAACCAGTGGACAATCTCAGTGGGTTGCACTCATAACCTTCAGCAACATGGTCAACAGGAATTGAATAAAAACCAATTCATGCAATAAAAACTTGGTTTTAAAAAACCCTGAATAAGTAAGTCTGAAAGGTGATTACTGTTAACACAGAAACATGATTAACACTGTGAATGGGATAAAAAAAAAGATCTAAACAACAGCAAAACTAGGCACAACTGCCTCATGAAAGTTAAACACTTAAAGTGAACATTGTCCACCATTAACAAGGTCCAAATAATATGCACTACCATTTGCTCAAAGTAACGGCAATAATTCATATATCCCACAGCTCAGCTTAACAACATCAGAAAAAGACCATGGTTTCTAAAGAAGCACAGAAGGCCTATCCCAGGATTATCATGCTCTAGGACACAAAGATCGCCCTGTTTCAAATGAAGTTCATTTTTTTCTACTTAAGCCAGTAGTTCTCAACTTTTGGGCCTCCAGATGTTTTGGACTACAATTCCCAGAAGTCCCAGTCAGTATGTTCATTGTTCAGGAATTCTGGGAGTTGAAGTCTCAAAAAGCTAGAGGACCAAAGGTTGAGAACTACTGACTTAAGCAGAGGAAAATGGTGTCACCTCTGAGACCACTTGTAACTGTGCACAGAGAACAGTTAAACAAATCCTGAACCCTGAGGTACACTGCCTATCCTTGTGACAAAGCACAGATTGGAAAGTAGTGGAGTTAACCTTGATTACTTTTGAACAGCAGCACAATAGCAATGAGCGCATAGTTCAGAACCACACTCTGGCATTATCTGTCTGAGCAGGCAAGAAAGGTTCTGGACTACAGAGGCAGAAACAAACATCCTTATAGGCAATATAATACAGATAAAATATGGAAATGGATAGGCTCTTTGGGTGCAGGAAAACTGGAAGCTCAAGCTGTCAACCAAGGCAGCAACACATTCAAAAATTATTTTTAGGACACACAGCCCTGTCAGAAGGCATGCTGCGGTAGTTTTGAAGCTTGAAAGGTATCAACCAAATTGGTTCAACTTCAATGTGTTCAGGATTCTCTTGTTGCCAGCTGGTCTGCTCCAATTATTTCAGCAGTTAATGTCTTTCAAAATAATGGTTGCCAGTTACCACTGGAAAGAAAATTCAAACAAGTTCTCAAAAAACAAAAAACAAAGATAGATACACCTATCAGAACAAAGAAGAAAAATGAAAGAAAATAATTGGTATCCATTTGCAAGATAGTTCTTACTAGTGCCCTCTGAGCAGTTGCAGAACAGTAACAATTCCAAGTTCAGCCTCATTTCCAAAAAATATCTGTTCTCCTATCCTCACTTGGTGCTGTTAGAGTCTGCCCTCTGAGCAGCTGCAAAACAGAGGAAATGCAGGACTGGGCCTTAAAGCAGCTCCCTTTGTCAAATGAATGTAGTGCAGGTTTCAGCATCCTCACCTTGATGAATCAAAACATTATGAAAAGTCAATTCTCTGACATATAGTACTTCAGGGAAGAAGAACAGGTAGAAATTACCTCTCTTTTATGATTATAGCTACCACAATAAATCCCCATATTTAAAGCTTAAGAGACCCTAGGGGTGTCTCTTAAAATGTAACTCAGACTGTGAGATACAGGGGAAAAGAGCAAGCAAATAAAATGTACTCAGTACAAAATGTGCTCATTTTTCACTCTCTAGTGTGGGCTACAGAAGCAGCAAGGCACCATATTTGCTTGTCCAGCACAGCGCTCTCCCTGTGATAGTTTCTAGAGGTGCCAGCCAGTTAGAGTTTTCTTCCTTTCACAGCTGAGGAAAGCGAGATGAAAAGGCAACACACATCACATATTCTGTATATACCTTGGCCGAGAGAGGCTCCATTCCTCAGGTGTTAGGCTATCATGACAGCTATGCTCTCTCTTCCCTTGGCTCTTTGAAGTGCAGGGCAGTGGGGAAAGAGAAAGGGTACAGTTACTCTGTGCTCAGTTTGACAAGAGAAGAGCACAGATGCTATAGATCTGCCTAGAAGATATGAGAAAACCTGCAAAAATACCAGTCAAAAGGGTTGTCCAGAGGTTATTTTCATTGCTAGTGAGAAATACAGGAAGCCTTCTTCTAGCAAGCCAGCCATTTTTTCCCCTATTATTCCAATACCATCTACACTGACTGGCAGCCACTATTCAGATTTTCAGTCAGGAATTTTTCCACGTTCTATTGACCTACATATGCCAGCAATTGAACCTGGCACCTTTGGCATGCAGAACATGTGTTCTAATACTAAACTGCAGGTCTTCTACTGAAAGATTGTGAAATCAAACAATCATTTGGCATTCCATAAACTTTCTTGCACCAAACTCTATTCTTGGCTTAATAACCAAACAGCCTATATATACAACATTTTACTGCTGCTCAAGTCAAACTGTCTGGGTTTTGGCTCCCATCTTATTCCTACTCATACCCATTGTATTCATTTTCTCTCCTTGTCTTTGTGTGTCCTGTAGCTTTTTGCATTTACTTGACATTATGAACCGGATGAGATATCATTTGGGAATAATTTCTTTGCTTCTCAAGTATTCTCTCATCTGTAAGAAAAGAGAGGGAAAAACTAGCTGCTCTACAAACACTTTGGCACTAATTCCTTATCCCTAAAAAACTTGGAAATGGCTTCCTCTGTCAAAAGGGCCAAACTGAAGCAGATGCACCTAAGATGGATAGATATGGGGAGATAAAGAGAAATGAGACAAGAAGCAAAAGGAGTGATCTGAAAGAGATCAAGACGGGAGGAAGAAAGCCAAGTAACCTGAGAAATATCAGTACTAAGAGGTACGATAGACGATGGCCTTAGATCAATGCAAGGGCCAGGAATCAAACTATAACTAGGACAAGGTTCAAATCAAGCTCACATGATTCAGCAGATCTGATTTTATGGCTAAGCAAATAGCTAACAAACTGCAAACACAAACCTCAGAAAGGAATTTGCTGCAAAGCCTCAAGACAATCAAAGTATAAGGGTGTGGAATACCACTAACATGCAGAAACCATGTCATGGGTAGCTCAGGCTTCCTCACTGCTAGTTCATTTTGCAAATTCAAAAGTATCACTTGGCATTCTGTAATATAAATATTAGTTTTACCTATACTCTCACTTTTAGGCTTTGAAGGTACACCACCAGTAATGCTAGAGTTTAGATACTAGCCCTATATTCTGCTGAAAATAGAACAACAACAAAGGTCACCTTCACATGAAGCACGCACACACACACACACAACAGAGAACTGTAATTTTGAAATGAAAGCAACCTCAAGAAGAGCATTTTAAAGGACAAAAACTTTGGAAAAGCTGAATACTGGAAATATTGATTCGAGTTCCTTCCACAATAAATTACCTGGGCAACAATGTAGGCTAAAGCTAGATTCTCAGACACTATCCTTATACACTTGGAGACCTGTATCTCATTTCCAGTGTTCTTTTTATATGTTAAAAGAAAATATTGTAAAGAGTCTTGTATAACAAACATCTTCCACATAAGCTTAAGAACAGAGCTTAGGAAAGGGAATTTTTGAACTATTCTCAAGATTTCTAGCAGTCAGCACTGATGGGTGCAGAAATTCAGAAATATATTGTCAAAACTAGTAACTTTCTATGTTCTGCAGGATTAAGATCCAAATAACCAAGTGTATTTTGAATAATTTCTAGATAGTAAGTGCCAGAAAGCATAATTTCCTCCAATGCTGCTAGGGCTACACACTTAACTGTATGAACAAAACATGTAACTGTTAATTATACAGCAGCCCCACTTTATCCATAGGGTGTAAGTACCAAGACCCCCAGTGGATGCCTGAAACCATGGATAGTAACAAACTCTATCCTAGTAATGTTTTTGGACCACAACTGTCCACAGGTAACTGAAAACATGGAAAGCAAACCTGAAGGTAAGGCTGGGGTACTATAAAAATACCTCTGCCATCTGAACATTCACAAAGACAAATGGGAGCAATAACACATGATTGCAGTGTGGAGTGCTCCTATACACTGTTCTGGATAGTCACCTAACAATATATCTTTGTCCAGGATACTCAATTATATTCCCCTTCCAGCCAGCCTATTCCATCCTTCTATTCCTGTATAAACACAGAGGTCAGAGAGCACTGTTTCACTACTGAGCATGCTGAAACCTCAAAAGCTTCTTTGGTGGGAGGAAAGAGAGTTCTCAACCTTTGTACTTCTCCAACTTGAGGTTCACTAGCCTGCAGCTTTTTTCTTGTGAGTATAGACAATGCCATATGGAACACAAAAAGATCCAGCTCCAAAGGCTCACCTCTTAACTTCAGAAACAGAGAGAATCTTCTCATAAACAATTTGTAGTCATCTGTTATGGACACTTACTTCTTGAGCAAAAGGCAGAATCTTTGGCGGGATGCTGGGGCCAAGCAGAGATGCCAAGCTCCCATGGGCATCACTTTCTACTTGGGGCAGAGCCTCAGTACTTGGCTCTCCTGGTCCTCAGTTCATGGGAGTGAAAGAGTAATCCACTCTGCATCTTCTTCCCACTGGCCACAGAACTTTCTACTTCAGATATCCTGTGAGCATCCCAAATATCTTGTGAGCATCTCCCAGCTTTAAACAGTTGCTGGCAGTGGTGTCTTACTTGAAGTACCCAAGACCTGTTCTTACTGCCATTACATCTCCATTACTTTATCAAAGCAGCACATCCCTGGAGCATGACCTCCCTTCTCAGCCTCCTTCCTTGCTCAGCCTGTTTCCTTGGAAACTGCCATACAGCACCAGCTATAATCAACTTCTATTGCTCTTCTGCACTAGTCTTTTCTTCCATCTTCATCCATATGTTTGGAAAACACAGCCTTATGGTATCAGGACAATCATCTACATGAAAACCACATGGTGAGTGTACCACTGTGCCAACACCCATAAACAGAACATGTTCTTGGGAATGGTCCTCTTGTATACCATATGGGCTGGGAGACCCAGTTCTGTACCAAACTGGCACTGAGATATATTAAAAATGCATACTGGAAGGCCTGCCTTAAGGACTAACTCAAAAAACATGGCAGCTGTTGACTGTCAATTTAAACAGAGCTGGCTGAAGCAATTTGGCTCAGTTTAGTCAAGTGTTTGTTTGGTGAGTAGGAAGACTGCTTCAAGAACCACCAAGAAAGAAAGATTTGCAGCTGCTAGGAGTGAAACAACTGTAATTTTACAGTTGTCCCTTTTGAAGAGCACTGACTATATATGCTAGGATCAATAAAAACAACTGAGGAAATATATTTTATACTTTTCTTCTCAAGTATTGTCAAGAAGTTCTAGGCCTCTGGCTATAAGGCATGAGGAGCCATCTGTAACCGAAGTAAAGTCTGGAACCTATAATTCCAGACAATTTCCCCATGCACTGGCAAATCATTTCAAATACTAATTTTAAATATACATTTTGGAACGTTGTTTGTAGAAAGGCAAATTTTTCAATAGATGGCATCATTAATAAATAATATTATTCACACAAAATAGACAGACAGCCACACATCCAGTACTTGGCTCAATAACCTTTGTGGCTGAACTGGGCTTTGAACCTGTGCCTCCTCAAGTCTAGATACATGTACACACTCTTCTTCTCTCAAACCTATTAGACACATAGAGTATTTTACAGGTTTTGGTTTGCAAAGGAGATCATGTGTATTCTTTCTAGAGACAGCCCAAAATATATTATGCGCTGGGGGGGGGGGTAATCCGAGGGGAAAACCTCTTGAAAATATTAATATTCCATAATATTAAGAAACTATCTGTATCTTGCACTGAAATATTTACTGAACTGATTCGTAGCATAATAAATTATCTGTCAGAAAAAGACCTTGAAGGTCAACCTTGGCAACAATTAAAAGTAATGGAAAGTATTCATCCCCAAGGCAGAGTTACAATATCTTGCATGCTGTATATTTTATTAGCTTTCACTTTTTAATTATTCATTGAAGCCTCTGTTATATTCCATACAGCAACTTCAGGTTGTTCAGATTTCCATTTGAAATGTTCTTTTTAGTTCAAGGGCATATACTTATACTTCCATTTACTAAGTATATGTTAAGAAACTACAAGTTCATTAGTCACTCTTTCCTTCAGTTGTGCGTGATCCATCTCATATCTACTCAATAGAACCAATAAAGAGATGTTGTGAGCCCACATTTATCTACCACAATATCACCATGAAAACACATCCATTTTCAACTACCTACTTCTCTTTCTTTGCCAACTAGGATCATTTTTATTCTTGTCTCATTTGCAGTAGCAGCTCACACTAGCTCTTCTTTTTAAAAAAAGAAACTCACTGAGTTCAAACCAGGAGATAGCTCCGTAAAATCAAATTTATACACAGCTGCCATTTCTAACAACACAAACAAGTAAAATAAATTTAAAACAATTAAAGAAAAAATAAGGTGCTATTTGGACTTGACATGGTTCAATTAGATACTTTCCGCACATTTTAATTTGATTCAGTGTAAGACATGCAAAATATAAGATTCAGAACAATACTGCAATATTTAATTGAAATGTTTGCATGAAATCAGACTTCCTTATACATACTTGAATAACACACACTGAAAGAGCACAACCATTTTAAAATTCTTTTATTCTCATTTTTCCATGCAATACTGGTTAGCTATATTAAACTGGAAGCCCCTAAGCATAATCTTTGTTGCAAGACAAAAGCAGACATAGTAAAGCATTTCCTCTGACAAAAAGGAAAACCCACTTGGTAGCATCATTGACCAAAGCAAGGCTCTGAAGTTATTTGACCTCAAAGAATCCGTCTTGTGGTTTTTATAACCAAATGGAAGATATCACAGCAATCTCACAATCTGCCTTCCCCAATACAGCCAGTTTTAAAAAACAACAACACGATTCACAGCCAATTTTCTTCTACTAAAATACTGACACAAAATGTTAGTTTGTGATACCCTGAACAAATGGACACAGAACCAATCTTAGAACAACATACCGCAGATACATATAGTAGTAAAATCCAACAGTCAGAGCAAAAGCATTTACTTGTTTGAACCATATTGGAGAAAGGGTGGATGAAATTGATTAATAAATCAGAATAAAATATCTTGATAGATGTATTGGAAAGTAATTCTGGAGTTTCTGAACTAAATTAATTTCAAAATTTTACAAGTATTTTTTTTAATTCTCCAAGTGATGACTGCCTGGCAGTATATATATATTTTCTTATCTGATATGTCTTAAGGAGCTCTGCTTCCTACTCAGAAGAGCACTTTTATTCTTTTACATGCCTATCCTACTCAGCAGCATCAGAAAATGTCCAGAAATTACATGTGCTAGAAAATAATCCTGCCACCAAACTTTGTTCTCCAAAATTAAAGTCAACACATAAGATCCTGAGGTTAGAGGCTCATGCTAAAAGTATATTATTGGTTATTTATTTTGCTATTATCTTGATGGTTAGCAGGAATTTTTATTTACTGGCACTAAACCAGACATAAATTTCAGAAAGTTCCACAGCTAACTTTCTACAAAATGATATTAAGTTAGATTTTTTAAAAAAAATCAGCGCAACAGCATCTTTCACACATGTACAGACATCAAACCTCATCTAGTAGTGTAGACTTTAATGTACATTTAAATGTTAGCTCATCTTAATGTTAGTTAAAATCACTAGGTGTCAGACTTGAGGAAGATATGTAGAAGAGGAAAAGAAGACTACTGAGGCAGAGAATGTGACAAGTGGCAGCACATGACTGAAGAAGCTATGGACTAGAGCAATGTTTCTCAAACGTTGGTCCTTCAAACTTTGTTTTAGAGTTCAGCTCACAGAATTCCTGACTGTTTGGTAATCTGACAAGGCTTCTGGGAATTCAGCTCCAACATACCTGGAGGACTAAAATTTGGGAAACACTACACAAAAGGGAAGGCTTTGGAAAGGAGCCAGAAGAAATGGTGTGAGGCTCCAGTGCTCAGTTAAACCACTGAGACTGAAAAGTGTTTACCATACTCTCCAAGTACAACCTGTGATGTTACTGGAGTGAGGTAGCTATAAGGACTGGCTATGGGCTAGTTAAGACAACGAACCCTTATTTCCAGGGATATTCTATTGATACAAGTAACAGATTTAACATTATCTGAAAGCTGTCAGGGTATCAGTAATATATTTAGAGTATTACTATTATTTGATGTCATCACATAACGCATTTTCTATACAGTATATTGACTGATTTAATATGCCTAAACATCTCATTTGTCTTTCTGAAATCCATGCCCAGCTACCAGAGGCACAGAAGGCAATAATAAAGTTAAGTGGTAGTAGGATTCTTGTAAAGCTGTATATAAGTGTGCAGATACATCCACTAACATGTAGCAACTTTCTTAACATGTATAAATTCAGTCACTGCTCCAGTTTTCACCTCAAAGTAATGAAATTAAGATCAAAACAGAACATTCTCAATGTTAGCCACTATAAACCATGCCAGTACCATTTTCTTGTTTCTGCTGCAGAAGCCAGCCAGTCAAATCAAAATATGCTCAACTCCAAAACAGAATATGACTACTGTAGATACTCAGTTTATAAGTCAACCTCATGTATAATTTGAGGACAAGTTTAGGGGCCAAAATTATTGATTTTGATATGACCCCTGGATAAGTCGAGAATAAAACCTAGGGCCATGTAACAAAGGATTTAAAGAATGAAGCAAGGAAAAACAATGCCAAATAATTTACAAAATCCTGGCAGGCATAACTCTTTGTGCTCATTCTAAGGCTGGATGGATGAGAGAGTAAAGCAGGGTCAGTGATTTCAGGACATATTACACTCTTGCTTTTTACCAGGAGATGGTTCTTATTTTTTTATAAGAGTTAAAATATAGTACTTACATTGACCCGTGAATAAGTTGACTCAGGTTTTTTGAGTCAATTTTTGACCTAAATTTCTAGACATATATATATATGAGAGTATATACAGTAGTTTAGGCTCTCAATAAAGTATATAATAAAAACAGTCTATGGCGTCAGATTATTTTGTAAACTATCATTAACACTGAAGCAATATGAGAATCATCAGATATATCATCCTTGATGATGGTGATATATTTTATAGATTTCACATCAGGACATAAATCCAGGGGGGGAAAGGACTGTGCACTGTAGGATCAATATTTCATTGGATAAGATTAATCTCACAACTGTTGCTAGGAAACCCCGCCCAACACTTTCAGCTTGTGAAGAAATTGGCTAATTTGGTGATCAGCTCAGCTCTTGTTTCACAGACGCTAAGAGAAGCTTTTTAAAAATGGTTGAATAAAATGTTCAGCTCTCCCACTCCTTCCTATGTAAGTTGCATTGTTGTGCCAAGGAGGTTTGAACATGTAGCCTCATTAACAATATGTGTATAACAGAGGGAAAACACAGAGCAGCTGGTTTTTGTTCTTTAGATTACCTAGTTTACAGTGTATTTAAAAGGTCTTTTTTTGCTCTCAAAACTCATATTTTAAAAGAAATAAATTAATATTTGATTTTCTACTGAAAGGCAGGGGATTATAAAATAAAAGATGATGTAACAGACATCAGGAGACATCCAAGAACAACAAAAAGACAGCTGCACAAAAGAGATGGCTCCAGTGTTCCAAGAAACTCTTTGTGAAGGCAAATGGTTAACACTTCTTGATAAAAATGGTTTGGGACAACTTTTCATTACATTTCAGCTCACATAACCCAAGGCCTATCTAAATGCACTGAACCAAAAAGTTGTCCCTATTAGTTTTTACTATTGCTCATCTGTCCTCACTGCCAGTTAGCTTCCAGGCCCCAGTCAAGGTGCTCTACCTTAAAAGCAATAACTGACCTGTCACCAACTGCTTTCCCAAATGTTCCTGTAGCTTCTTCCACACATTCCTCCTGAAACCAGCCAGGAAGTTTCTACTCTGGATTCCCCTTGTTTCTGAAGGAGAGATTGGTGTAAGGTCATCTTCTGTGGTTGAACCAAAACAGCACCATTTTACAACCTATTATTTTTGCTATTATTATCCTTGGTTATTTGAGACAGTTTACTGTGAGAGTGCTGGCTAGTTGGTTATTATCCCTGGATTACTGTTGTTGCTGAGTGACATTATTATTCATATCTTTATACTTTGGTTGTTGGTTCTAGTTTTGCATTATTTTTATCACACACCTTTGACCACATTTTTGAACAGTAAAGCATTTCATGAGTATTATTTCAAAGGGTCTTGCTTGATTAATAATCAGAGCACAAAGCATCAGATGGGAATTAAAATGTGAATTTTAAATTTGCATTTGATTACAGATATATCTGCAATATAGTATAACATAGTTCAAAGCAGATAAGGTGGTTGCAAATGGTATGAATGCATCTTGTTTAAACAATGATAAGTTAAATTGAGGAAGTTAACAGAAGGAGAATATTTTCCACTGCATTGCATCTCGTGTTGTCCCTACCCTCCAAACATGTTTTTTTAGAAAATACAAGCAAGGAGGGCAAGTGGGTGGGAACTTTTTATTCCAAGTTAACTTATCTTGGGGTCCAGGTCATCAGGTTTAAGACAATTTCCTATGTCAAAAGCTAGTTAACTAAACACTGTCTTCAAATAAAATTTAGAATAACCAATTAGTTAACATTTTATTATTCTAAACTATATGTTGAAGCCTTAGGGTTGGCATAAGTTGGAAATGACTTGAAGGCACACAGCAACAACAACATTTTACTAACTGACAAATTCAGTCAATTTGTTCAAACTGATCAGAAAAGGACTATATTCATTTTAGTGAGCCTAACCACTCAGTTACCTTATTTAAAGTTGTTCTGCCAAACTCCAAAATGTATCTGATATTTTAGTCATTAAAATCATTCCATTATACTATCCATCACTGTCAGTGACATGCTGCCAGTCTTTACACTTTCATACCTTACTATTATGTAAGTTATCCTGTTAATGTTTGCATAACAACTGACACTCACAAGCTAATACAAATAAGATAATTCCAATAACTGTAAATGGAAATGTCTTGTCCCCATGATTGGAGAAGAAGTCTCCAAGCTACAGTTTAGATAGATAGATAGATAGATAGATAGATAGATAGATAGATAGATAGACAGACAGACAGACAGACAGACAGACAGACAGACAGACAGACAGACAGATCTTGTAGCACCTTTGAGACTAACTGAAATAAAGAAGTTGGCAGAACGAGCTTTCGTAGACTAAAGTCTATTCTCTCAGATGCATTTGAGGAATGTATCTGAGCAAGTAGACTCAAGTCTAGGAAAGCTCATGCTGCCAACTTCTTTCTTTCAGTTAGTCTCAAAGGTGCTACAAGATCTCTCTATATACTGATTCTACAGACCAACACAGCTATATCTTTGAATTCTTACACTAAACATGTAGGGCACCTTTCTCCAAGTTGATGGTCTTCATAAGGAATTATGATCACTCCCATCATCCCCAGCCAACTTGGCCTACTTATAGGAACACTGCCATTTGTTTGAAAGATAGAAAAACTGCTGAGCAGTAATTAAAAGATGCACCTGCTATAAAGAGCTAGGAATAGGCAGAAGTCTCTTATGCTGCCTGAACTTTCTTTCTGCAGACTGAGCTGCCTCAATGCCAGCAGACCCCTCCCGCTGGCAGATCAGCTGGCAGAGGGATCTCATAGCATGACAGTTCTGCAACAGAAGAGAGAAAAAGAGGCAAAAGGGCAGAGCAAGGGAGAAGCTGAGTTATGCCAGGTCCAAACCCCTTCTAACCAAAGCAAGCAAGCAAGCGGCACTAAGCTTGGGCTATTTAATTTTCAGCATTTCCAGGATAGGGATGGCTTTCGAGTCTACACCTATGCCAATACCCTTCCAGTTACCTGTTTCTATTATTCTAACACTGAGAATCTTGAAAATATATAAGTAAGCTTTTTAGTGAAACCCAAAAATACCGGTGCAAAAGCTTTCAGGGGAAGAGCATCAGTGTGATGCATATGCATGGCAATCCTTCTCCCTAGCTACCCACATTCAATGAAAAATATTATATTCTACAAAGGCAATTTGTATGTATGTAGTACAGTACTGTGCAGACATATGTTCAATAAACTCAAAGAAGGGACTGGAGGGTGGAATTTCTTTCTGCCCTGCATTTGCCTTTCATCTACAGATTCCTTATCTCTATTTTAAAACAAAATATATTTATCATCAATACAAAACAAGATAACAGCCAATCCTTAAGGTTTCTTCTTAAGAACTTTCCTTCTCTAATTAGGACACAATTAAATCAGTGAATGCAACATTAAATTAAATAAGAACTGTGGGAGGCTGAGACGATCTTGTTGTTTGCATGGTTCCTGAAGTATGAGACAAGGTCGGTGTTGGAATATACTTTGGAGCTATATAAACAGAATGGTCTGCCCACACATTTCCTTTTAGATTTGGCTGTTACTGAACTAGAAAAGGAATTACTTTGAATTTGAAGAACAGCTTTCTTTTCAGGTGAAGGACATAATGACAAACAACTCAGTTTTACCTGATCTCAATTTGTTCACATCTAAGGCAGGAGGAAAAGAACACCCAGCACAAACGGTGGAAATGTAAATAGACATTTTCAGCACAATCTATACATGTCTGCTGAGAGGTGAGTTCCACTGAGTTTAATGGCGTTTACTCCAAGATAAACATGCTTAGGACTGCAGCTTCAGTTCGGATAAATGTACAGAGAGCCTATATCCAACATGAATGTTTAAAACTGCAATTCCATACTAGTTTATTTATTCACTGCCTGTAGCTTTCACTTTTAGACCACCCAATAATCAGATCTGATTGGGCTTTATATCAAAAATATAAAATACCAAAAACAAACAACAATGCAAATATATAATAAAAACAAGATAAAACCAACAGCAAAGAATAAAAATACAGCAGAACATTTTTTAAAAAGCAGCAATACCAACAAAACTATGATCTACAAACCTTGGGGGGGCATTCTCAAAATGCCTCGGAGAAGGGGGGAAAGTCTTCACCTGGCGCTAAAAAGATAACACTGGCACACCAAGTGAGTCTGTCTGGGGTGGGCATTTTACAGATCAGTTGTCATGACTGGAAAAAGTGCTATCTAGCCTGCTTCACCTCATTCATATAAAAACATGAAGGAAGAACCTAGGAATAAATCACATTAAACTCAGTGGAATTTAAATTTTTCCAAGGACTGCAATGTAAATTCGATTCATTTTACAATAAAACTTATTTTCAGAATAAATTCCATTACACAGGTGTTTGTTGTATCTTTCAAACTACAGCTCATTTTTAATGAATTAAAATCTGTCTTATATAAATAAAGGAAGAATTGAACAGAACTGATGTACTGTATAGAATTAACAAAATTGCTGGATTGCTGTTGTTTTTACTTACAATTAACAAAAAAAATTAAACAAAGAAAGCAACATAATACATGTAGATAATTAGAGGCTATCAATAAATTAAGCAGGAAACCAAATCATCAGTACTTCACAATGAAATCAGTATAGTATTTGTAAATAAAGCAATCTACAAACTGATGATTAATAAATCATGGCCTGGAGAAAATCTGATAATAAAAGTAAAGTACAAATTATCTATTAAGATTTCTTGCATTCTCACAGAACTCTTGGTTAACGAAAAGGTCTTTAGGTTAGCTCTGTTGAAGCTAACTTTAACTGAATATGTGATGTTCTCAGCAATGGGAAGTTCTCATAGTTTGCCAGACCACTAAAGGACTGCGTGATGGTGGGAGGAATTTTTCAACTTCTTAGCTAACTCTGTCTTGGCTATCAACAGGAAATAAGAAACAAGGATGCTGATGTCAACACAAAGGAAATATAAGCTGGAATGGTGTCTATAGTAGGATTAATAAGGTATAATTTTTAAGTCAACACTCTCCCCTTCAAGGAAAACTCACTCTTTATTTATTTATTAAAAGCAGGTACTTTGACAAAGGTCCATTTTATTAAAGTTTGCAATGCATCTCGCTGGTCAGTAGGTGGCATCCTACAACCTAGATAACCAAACAATAAACTGGCTAGAGCGACAACACCCTTGGCAGAAGGGTCAAATATACATTCCTCATGTAATATATCAAGACCTACAGTCAATCTCAAATCTCATAAATGACTAGTGACATTTTGTGACAATAGCTGTGTGTCTACAATGGCCATACCACGTGAAAATTAACGCTGCATCAAATATTCATCCATTTTGAACAGAAGTATCAGTTTCAAGGAGAAAGAAATGGTTCCTTTAACATTCTCAAGTGTGGAGCTGTTTGCATTTGCACCACATTTCTCTCTATGGTTATAGCTTCTTCCTCCTTACTGGAGAGATTCCAAACAATTGGATGTCATGTCACATATGAGGACATGACAACATTACACAGTGTGATTTGACAAAGCCCATTTAGAGTGAGGGCAATGTCATCAAGGCTGGACACATGAATTATCCTAATTTACTGTGAAGCATGCAGTAAAGTTGATAATATTACTGAGGGCAAGTTATTGCTTCCTGACAGATGAATACTTCCATCCCTTTCCACAATAATCCCCCCCTCCAAAACTGCACTAGAGAGACGGGTGCTATTCCCCCTTACCTAGCAAAAAATGTCTACACAAATTACTTCTTGTCTTTTTGGCTCATTTGTAGAGAACATGTGAAATGAAGGATGCCATGCATTTCAGGCATAAAGTTATTATGTTGTTGCCCTGTAGAGGCAAGCAAAGGACAGGCAGGCCCACTGCTGGGCAACCATTTCATGTATGTATAGTTTTCCCATACCATTCTCTGAAAAATAAATTCCCTATTTTTCCAGCACAATACACTCCTCTACATATAAACAAACACACAAAACCATGTGCCTGCTGGAAATGATCCTCTGGCAAACTTAAATAATAAGCCATAGGCCTAAGGCAGATTTATGAAGAAGAAACAGTTTCCCTGGGATTCTGAGCCCTGGCCGCGAACTGGATTCATGCATTTAATTTTACAGTAAACCAGAATCAGTATCTTCTAATGCATCCGTGGAAGTCTTTTAAATAATAATAATAATAATAATAAATAAGGGAAATCCAGGGACTAATTCAGAAGTAGGCAGTGTGGAACTGTTTTAAATGTTAATAATACAGTGTTCTCCAGAGTTTAAGATATCTCCTAGACAACATGGTAAACAAAGACTTCATTCCAAAGTATATGGGAAATCCAATTTGAGATCTGTAATGTCTCTTTCGTTCAAATAAAAATCAGGCAGTTTATGTGGAAAACAGGAAGGTTATACAAAGCAACGTCTGCAGCCACTGGTACAGAAGAAGAGGAAGTTACTTTTTTAGGATTAAGAAAATTTATTTTCCTGCACACGCACACACACACACACACGACAGTTTTCAGAACAAAGTAAGCTATAACTAAAATCATAGCTGTGTTAACCCACAACAAATAAAATAAACCCTATTCTCCTAGTAACTAATTAACCACTGACCTTTTAAAAGCACTTATAGGCAATCTGTTCTCCTCTTTTCACCAGTCCCAATTACCAGTGCCTTGATTCAGCATAAGCAAAAATGGAAACCTTTTTTTAACCTTTCTTCAATGCACTCTGATGCCCTAAAGTACTGAAGAAAGAAATCATCTCCCTCAGATATAATGGCTCCAGTCCAAAAGTTCTCCAGTCTGATTACTGTACACATGCAAGGAATTGCTTCCACCACTGAAACTCTGCTGTATGAGCAGACCTCCCATATATAGACAGAGCCCCTGGTTATGTCTGAACAGGCTCAAGTCACATCCCCTAAAACTGAACATCACATTTCCTTGACTGTTCATGCTCAGGATTGTACCCTGTGGCTGCAATCCAAAAAGTGAATTCCACAAGCATTGCTGGAAGGGCTTTCCTTTTATCTACTATGGATCAGCCTGCATGCAGAAATGCCTAATAGTAGCACCTTTTGCACATACACACTTGACTGAATCAAAGCCAAAATCTTTACTAAGTTACATTAGGCAATGCTAGAAGAAACACAGTTTTTATTTTAATATTTCAACTACACATTTACAAGGATGGAGAATTCATTAATTCAGATTCCTTACTTCTAGATAGCCAAATTGCAGCTGGAGAGGTATTTAGATTTCAAGACTTAAAAAGAAGCAGCAGCAGCAGCAGCTACCGGTATTTAGAAACTTGCTCTAGTTCAAGCACACAGACTTCGAAATACCCTTTCAAGTTGATACTAATTAACACAATGAGAAGTTTCTTCTGAAATATCTTCCATGTCTATAAGCCTTTTATGTCTGATACACACGTCTCCCAAATGGGAAAGGTTTCTCTCAGTCCCATCATCATCACAGGCTTTTTTGGTTAGGACATAGGAAAGAGCCTTCTAAGTAGCTGCTCCTACTCTTTGTAATTCTCTTCCACGGGAGGCTAGGCTGGCCTCGTCCCTGCTCTCCTTTTGCCAGCAAGCAAAGACTTTTTGTTCAAGCAAGCTTTTAATGAATGACAGCTTGGAGGGAGCTTTTTTTTTTAAAGGGCGGGGTTTTTTTTTAGCTTTTGTACAGTTTTTTTAAATTATTTTATCCTATATATCATGTATTGTTCCAATGTGATTTTAATGAGGTTTTTAAAAATGTCTAGTTTTAGCTGTTTCTTTTTGGGAGCTACCTTGAGTCCCACTCCATGAGAAGAGAGGCATATAAAATAAATAAATAAATAAATAAATAAATAAATAAATAAATAAATAAATAAATAAATAAATTGTTTATCTGTCTTTCTGTGCATGTACATTTACATGTACAAACAAAATTCATGACTGCCTGTGCTTCTAGATTGCTGAAAAAAGGCATACTAGCGGCCAGTGAAATGTTGGCACATTAATAAAATTGCTAGAATACAAGTAAACTAGAAAAAAATTATTTTAAAACTATAAATGTAAAATTACTGCCCAGTCCTAAACACATTATATGGAAAACAGTTTCTATGAATTCCAATGGAACGTATTTCCAAGTAATCTGTTTGGATTCCAGGTGTTAGAATGTCACTGACCAAGTTTGTCCAACTATCACTAGAATCCAAAAATCAATATGAACATCCTCATTTTGGCAGTTATCCTAAATGCGATTGCCTCAGCAAGGCCCATGGGGGTTCAGCCAGCATAAACATACAGCTCTTCTTTCCCATCAGAACAAGGAACACTTTTGAATAAAGTCCACAATTACTTCTCACAATCTATGAGCAGAGAGAATCCTTACACATGGCTTCCCAAGTACTGCAGAAGAAAGGCACATATCATTTTGTACAGTTTTATAAAAATGGCATGCATCAGGGAAGAGAAGTAAAAACACTGGGCAGCTGTAGAGAGAAAATAAACAAGGATGCAGTTTGACAGCATACTGTCTTACAGTTTGTAATGGAATTTTAGTGTCATTCTTATAAAAGATATCATTATTTTTTTAAAAAAAGTTCATAGAAGAATACAAATGCCCAGTTGTCTTTTTTTTTCCATCAAAAAATAAAAAATAAAAATCTCTTCTTTGGAAAGCAATGAACAAAATCCAAACAAAGTGTGGCCCTTTCTTGGTTGGCCTATATTTCAAATTGTGTATACCGAAGTCAAATATTTGCAGAGTTTGCAACACTTCAAATACCTGCCTGCAAGCCCAAGGGAATGTGGCTACAATGCCAATTGTTAAATTGGGAAGAAAAGGGGGCAATTTAGAAAAGGGCAGGGACCGCAGCAAAGAAAACCTGGAGGAGAGAAACAGTAATAAGAGTTGTTCTGTGACCACAGAGCTAAAGGCAGGTACTCACTGGCTTTTGTCACCAACCAAGACACCAGGGGCATAGAAAGGTTGTACCTTTGGCCTCCCAGGTGCTTCTTGGCATCGGGAGACCAGCCTGGGCCCACCAGTTTCCCAAACAATTAGCTTCTACTGCTCCAAAACTTGCTTTCCTTTCCTATTTCTATTCTTTTCTTTTAGTATACTATCTATCACTTTGTGAGTCCACACAATCCCTTTTGTTTCATATCTCATATTTTAATATCTGAACATATTATGGATTTTATAGATGAATAATAATAATACTTTTTAGTCTAAATATGTTGGAATCAACAAGTCAATATATGTTCTCGTGTTATGTTTCTTTTGATACTGTTTCCTTTAAAATGCA
>NC_056526.1:146691244-146710901 GCF_019175285.1 Sceloporus undulatus | reverse complement strand
ACAGATTGAATCCATATTAACAGTGCAACAGTAGGCATGACCATTTGGAAAGTATATTTAACTGAGTTCAATTGGTCTTACTCTCATTAAATGAGACCTAAATTAATTTCATCCTAAATTAAGTACAAAACACAGTGCAGAAATAATCTACTTTGAGACTGCTTTAACTGCGCTGTCTCAATGTTAGGGACTTCTGGGAACTGTAGTTTTGTGAGACATTTAGCCTTCTCTGTAAGAGAGCTCTGGTGCCACAATAAACCACAGTTCCCAGGATTCCCTAGTATTGAGCCAGGACAGCTAATGCAGTCTCAAACTGGATTATTTCTGCAGTGTGTTTTGGACTTTTGCACCTAAAGAAATGAGATCCTAAACAAAGAAAATTAAAGCCACAAGAGGTATCTGGAAACTTACAAGTAAATGGCTGTGTGTATAATTTTTAAGGGAATTTTTTTTACTGAAGCTGTCCAAAGGTCATCTTCAATTTTATTGTGTGTTTTTTTCCCAAGTGACTATGACATTTTCCTAAACCACTTTTGAAAATCATCTTGCTGGCATGATCACAAGTTTAGAAATGCACTCTCACTCAGACAGTAATTTTAATAAAATATCATATTTGACTCTTTAAATATTGTTCAGTCACAGAAATGCCACAAATAATATATTCTGACTGGCCCTAAGCCTACCTGGGTAACTGAAATAAAGTAGTTTTTTGCAGGTTTTTCAAGCTATGTGGCCATGTTCTGGAAGAGTTTATTCCTGAAGCTTCACCAGCATATGTAGTTGTCATCTTCAGATGCTACAGATGCTGGCAAAACATCAAGAATAAACTCTTCCAGTACACGGCCACATAGCCTGAAAAACCCACAAAAAACTATGGATGCTGGCTGTGAAAGCCTTCGGCTCCACAATGAAATTAAGTATTTTATAAGTATATGAAGGTTTTGCAAATTCAGGGTGAAGGGGGGATTACTTAATTGTCAACTAACAAAAAATAAAGCAACTAATTATTCAATTGTTCTTTCCAGAGCATACCTTTGAAACAGAAGGAACTACATCTTTCCAAGAATTTGGAAAGTTTTAATATGTTGACTTAATTGTTAGGTCCACTGATTTCAGGTCATCAACATCTGGAACACAAGGACAGAAGAAATAATGCCCCCCCTACTGACAGCTAGTGATTCTACAATCCTGAGGTTAATCTTATATGCCTTATAGACTTAATTAAGGAAATTGTTGCCAGTGAGTTCTTTCCACCTAAGAAGATTTGTCTATTCATTCTGATATCTTCAAGAGACCTATCAGGCTTGAAAATAATTCTAGAAAAATGAACAAAAGTTTTACCAGGATAATTTGTTGTGTTTTTGGACTTCCCTAGAAAACCCACACAGAAAGATACTCAGTCTGTCACTGACACAGCGACACCCACAACATGCTTATTGCTGATCACTCATGTTTAGCCCATAGTTCTCTTTGTGTAGGCTGCACTTCAGTTAGGGAAAATGAACTTAACAGCTGAAGGCATGATTACAACAGGGAGGTTACACTGGTTGTTAGTGTATTATTTTAACAAAATGTTATTAATTAATGTTAGTATTCAAAATATAAACTTTCTGTCCTATAGATGAGAAATGCAATCAAAATTGGTATGACAGACAATGTTGAGACCAATAGTTTGAATGACATTTATCATGTTTGAATACGGAGATAAACTGCATTGTTACAGAAGTCATATTCAGGGATATCACTGTATTAGTCTGTATAAATATAGACAAAGGGATTTTGTAGTACCTTTGAGAATGAAAGGATGACATTTGTAGCATAAGCTTTCATAGACTTAGACTGCATCTGCACTGGAGAAATAGTGAAGTTTGATACAGCTTTAACTGTCATGGCTCAATGCTATGGGGTTATGGGAACTGTAGATTGCTGTGGCAGTAGAGCTCTCCAACAAATGTCCCATGAAACGAAAAATCCCAGAATTCCACAGTTTTGAGCCATGATAAAGAGGTGTCAATTTGCACTATTTCTACAGTACAGATGCAGTCTCATTCTACTTCATCGGATGCATTTATAGCTTATGTTACAAATTCAGTCTCAAATGAGTTACAAGATCCCTTGATAGATCACAGAGTAGAAAAACTATCTTTCCAGGAAGCCCTTTTTATATTAATCATTCATTCCAAGTCTTTTCCATGAACCAAGAACCACCAAAGCTCTAATTATTCCACCTACTTGACAAATTCATGGAAATCACAATTTAGTTTTGGATAAAAATGAATGCTTGAAGAGAAAACATATCACTGGATAAGTTTATCCGTGTACATTGTTTACAAAGGTGCTACTTTACCTGTTGATAACTTCCCCATCAAAATCAGATAAATATACTATGCAAAATTACTTGAGATAATTATAGCCAGAGGACATATTAAGCCCAAGATAATTTGGAAGTTCAAAGCAAATGCATCAAACATTAATTTCTTTATGCATACGAGAAGGTGCTTATTCATTATAATGAATAGGGCACAAAGTACTGTGTGTGTCTGTTCTGAAAAGTGTTACTCTAGCAAGTTTAAACTACTATTACATTCATAAGCAGGAACATTATGTAGATTCTAAAAAATGTAGACATAAGATGACATAACATAGTCAACCATTACCAACTTTTAACTATTGATGAAGAGGCTTTGTCTACCTTATAGCACAATGAATTCATTCTCTCTGGGCTTACTGGAGAGAAAACATCCTTGATACAAGTTATTGTAGGGTTTGTTTTGTTTGTTTTGTTTTGCACACCTCCTCTTTCTGTTTGAAGGCAGAGGAAACTAAATGCACCTCAGAAAGTGACTATCCAATCCTTTAAAATAAAGCCACGATAGTCTGCACTATTAATTCCCCCTTGCCAAGGTCAGTGTGCTGGAAAACTGAAACAGCCAAGTATATTAAATTGAGTATTTTCCAATGATATAGCTTTCCACAGAAGTTCTATTTGTAAAAATGCATTGTTATAAAAATTTAATTAGTTATACAATGAATGCAATATCAGTCAAACTTCAAATTGGTCATTCAAAGCCATAATTCAAAGTTGTAAACAGCTTCATTTATACACAGAACACTTGTACATCTAACATGCAGTATCTATTGAATGGGATTTTTCCTTTAAATTTAATACTCGAATTTTAAAAAAAAAATTAAGTATCAGCAGTGTTAACAGAAGTGCATGTAGTTGAACTGAAATGTCTATAATCTCCAAGTCAGCTTTGAATATAATACTTAAGCTCTACTGAACTTTTTCTAATCAAGTATTTCACTCAAGTACTCCTAGCTCCTGGGGGAAAAACTTTAAAAATATTTATAAAGGATGGAAGATGTAAGGTATTACCAAAGTTTTGCTCACTCAATATAATTTTTGAAAAAATCCATAAGAAAATGGAACATGAAATTTACAAAAATTGGGTGCCAAATGTCTCTGTCAAATTATGAGCAAGGATAAATTCAGAGAAAAATGAGGAACTACCTTAACTGCTTCCTAGGATATACTGGCCTATTAGCAAATCACATTTAAATGTCAGTACGTATAGTATAACTATTTTGGAGCACCCTTTCTGACCCCTGTTTTGAGAGAGATGTATCCTTTTACCATTTTTCTAACTCAAGCATTTTGAATTCCACAGACATAAAACTTTAGATCACTAAGGCCCTGTACAGACCGTCCTGAAATGACGGCCTGGGGGCAGAGTTGGGTGGCGTCCCAATGATGCATGCCTGATTCTGCCCCCCAGGGGCCCTGATGTCATGCACTTGCTCCAGACAGGGCACGGTATCATGGTGAGCATTCGCCGCTCCATCCAGATGACGCAGAACCGAAAGAGCGCCATATAGCTGTGCCATTCGGGCTATGGCGCCCTTTCAAGGATACAAAAAGGAGCTGCTTTTTGTGGCTCCTTTTTCTGCCTGTAAAAGGCCGGATTGGGGCCGTGGCATTAGGATGCCACAACCCTGATCAGGCTGAAGAAGGGCTGTTAGTACAGGCCCTAACTCAACATGACATTACCACCAATTCCTATACAATTAGCAAGGCTCAATAATTTCATAGGGTAATGACTGTGTAATGGAACATTTCCTTTAGGTGACCTGGTCATAACCAGGCACAAGAGTTTGACCAACAGAATGATATATAATCTATGTAATGAATATTTCACATACACACACACACACACACACGCTAAGGGGCTGTGCAGATAGTCCCTAAGGGGTGGTCTGCAGTCACCTTCAGGTGTGCTGGACCATGGCTACAGCAACCGCACGCTGCTGCCCCAATCTGGCCTTTCCAGGGTGCAGTGCCAGAGGAGCACCGTGACACCACACGCAATGTGGAGCAGTGCGCAGAGTCATGGTGCCCTGGGGGCAGAGTTGGGGCGTAGGTCATGTGGGCACAACACCTCAACTCTGCCTCCCAGGGCAGCCTTAATGGCTGGTCTGCACAGGGCCTAAATTATCATTAGGCAACAACATTAAATCAAAAGAAGTGACATCATAGGTCTATTTTATCATAGCCCAAAATTACTATAGCCCCAAATAAGTCTATTTTAGTGAGAAACTAGCATTCAGTGGTGTACTAGGTAGAGTACAAGCTACTACAATAATTAAAAGTGATTACGGTAGGTATACTTTGTATGCCCCATTGAAAAACATACTCTCTCAGTACAATTCCACAAGACAGATATTAGGAAATGCACTTTATTGCTGCACTTTTCAATACACAAATGTTTGAACTAGAATTTCATTACAATAGTGGTAACCAACTTGCAGCCCTCCAGATATTACTGGACTGAAACTCCCATCAGCCCCATTCTGCACAGCCAATTATGAGGATGATGGGAGCAAAAACATAACAACATCTGGAGAGCAACAAGTTACCCAACTCAGCATGCATGTTGAACAAAATACTGGAAAGATAGCAAGCAGGCGCAGTTTCTTAAGTGATCAAAAGGTATCCGATGATTTATTAACATAATAATAATAAAATTACCCTCTTCGGACAAAATGTCCCAGCTTTTTCATCTTAAAAGAGTTTAGCCTGTAGTTGACTAACCTTGCACATTCATATGTTTTGATAATTTTTTAAATAAAAAATGATATTAAAAAGCTGTTCTGATATCACAATAAATTTGGCAAGTGATTCAGTGATACCAGAGTAGTAGGATAACAATTCTTATGTGATAAATAGTCTGGCAAAGTATATTGCCAACCTCCAGTCTATGCAAGCAGTGCAGTTTTACTATAGGAAAGCTCTTCTTTAAGGATTTCTTGGCAGCAACATTTTATTACTTTAGATTTTTTTAAAGCAAAGGAAGGTTAAAATGGCTGTGTCAAAGAGAAAAGAAAATGTCAGAAGGAAAACATAATTCTATAAATATCAGCAAAGTGGACAAATCAGAAGTCTTAAAGCTGAAAACATGAAGAAGTGGAAAGAAAAGAATCAAAGAATGTTCAAAGTCTTGGAGCCTAAAGAACAGATAAAACAAGAGAAAGATAAAGGATGAAAGGAAGAAGAAAAATTATAACTTTTTAAAGCAAAGATGGTGGAAGAAATGGGAATCCTTCCTGTGAGAAATGGCCAAGAAAGCACCAGATGCATAAGAGGGGAAGGAGAACATACCAGGTATGCAACAGTAGATTTGGGATCTATTTATGCCAATGGTTCCAAACCTACTGTTGCATATCTGATATAAAAAAAATTGAAATCATAAATCATATGGTATAATCATATCTAAGACCAAAAGAATAAAAAAATAGCAATAAACCAAAATCTTAATAGGGCCAAGAGAAAATGACCAAGTAGTTATCCTTGAGTGAGCTAACAAGCCTTTACCAATCTGGTGCCCCTGCTACTGCAACTCCCATAATCCAAAGATAACTCAGAAAATGGTGAGGTATAATGAGAACTGAACTTCAAAACATCTAGAGGAAGAACTTTACTTCAAAACTTCTAGAGGAAGTTGAGGAAGACTGGTGTACCGTAACTACTGCAGAGAGCTCACGGTTCCAATGCAACTAGGACAGTAAATCTGCTCTGTATTTTAGCCTGAACAACAGGAAATCAACATGATATAGTGATCTGAGTGTTGGACTATGACCAACACTAAGAAACCAGCATTCAAATATCCGTTTATCCATGAAAACCCAATTGGTGACCTTGGAAAAGTCACACTCTCTCAGCCTCAGAAAAAAGCAAGGGCCAACCTCCTCTGAAAATATCCTACCCAGGAAGCCCCATGACAGATTCACCTTATGGTTGCTATAAATCAGAAATGAATCATAGAATCATAGAGTTGGAAGAGACCACAAGGGCCATCCAGTCCAACCCCCTGCCATGCAGGAAATCCATATCAAAGCATCTCCGACAGATGGCCATCCAGCCTCTGCTTAAAGACCTCCAAAGAAGGAGACTCCACTACACTCTGAGGGAGTTTGTTCCACTGACAGCCCTTACTGTCAGGAAGTTCCTCCTAATGTTGAGGTGGAATCTTTTTTCCTGCAGCTTGGATTCATTGTTCCTGGTAAGTTTGCACAACCATAAGAACGTAACAGAGCTAGCCAAAGTGTTGAACCCATTTTCAAAAATAGTTCACAATTCTGGATTAAGGATGGCTCCTTAAGCATCTAGGTCTTCTCCTAACTGACATCTGAGCCTCAGCCTGCAGGGCTAACTGCAAATTACTGTATATTCAAATGCCTGTAAATGAATCATAATGTCCTTTTTTAAAAATGAAAATTTGATTTGAGAAGAGGTTAAGAGCAGAGGAATAGCAGGGGGAAGAGAGGGTGTTTGAAACTACCTCCCCCACCATTCTTCCACTCTAGATAATTCTCTTCCACAATAATCCATTGTGTGACAACATGCTTTACTGGACAATCTAGATTACAGATACAGGAGGCAATGGAAAGAACTGGGCATCCCATGTGTTCCTCAATGGTGTTCCATCTGGAAATCATCCACCTTTGAATTGCTTTTTCATTTTAAACATATGGAACCACAGTTTGCTCAAATGTGTTTGTATCTAACCCAGAGATGTAGGGATCACACAACTACTAGCAAAGGACTGGTGAAAAATCTATTACTAAACCATGGTCCAAAACATAGTGCAGAAATAATCCAGTTTGAGACCACTTTTACTGCTCTGGCTCAGTGCTAAGGAATCCTGGGAATTCTAGTTTATTGTGGCACCAGAGCTCTCTGACAGAGAAGGCTAAATATCTCACAAAACTGCAGTTCCCAGAATTCATTTAAAGCAATCTCAAACTGAATTATTTCTGCAGTGTGTTTTGGACTCATGTTAGATGGCAGAGAGAGAAAGAGAGAAAGAGAGAGAGAAAGAGAAAAAGAGAGAGAGGGATAAAGTAGATATCAAAGGCTAAACAAAGATACAGAAGTAACAGTACAAAGAGAAGACCTTTAGATTTTGCCATGACATCACTAGAAACACGAGTTAGAACAATCTCATTCTCTTAGCACTCACTCCTATAGTGTAAAGGTTAATCCCTCTGTGCACAAGGATGACAACTGTGGAACTGTCCTACAAAAGTAGCTGGGCCTGGCCTTGAGTAAGCAGGCCCGTGATTTGAGGCTTGTACACAAAGTGGCCATTCCGTTATGCAGGGAATAATCACACACTGTTTTGAATGGACAAAATTGCTCTGTATTACAACCCTCTACCTCTTTCGAAAGGTATTAGGCTTTTGTATCCTACTTTCAAGAGGTATTTCAGTGTCCATATATTTAAGTGAGAGTCCTTGGAAATCAGTACATAGTGAAATACCTTGCTAAAAGCCTCTTATGATTTTCTAATTTTAGCCCACTGGAACCTAAACACACTAACAATCACGGAAACATCATGAAAGAAACTCTGACAGACAGTCAATATTTTTTCATTCATATATTTAGTAAATAGTTGCAAAGCACTGAAAACAAATGTTTATCAGTGAAATCTTCATGCAAGTGTTCTCTAGACAATGCTATTTGAAACCTAGAAAGCTACTGAGGTGCCACCAACAAAGTAAATGGGAATATAAAACATTTGTAGCAATTAAAATTATTAACATACAGCTTGAGTGAATATATTGACCAGTACTAAAATTTGGCACGTTCACAGTCAAAATAGACTGGTATTCTGACATTACACTACATATAAATATGAAGTTTCGAAGACTATTAAGACACAAAATATTCTGCTATACGCTAGCAAAAAGTACCAGCAGTGTAAGAATAGCACACCTACCTTGACACATTTTCTGGAATGTATTCTAGAACTGGATACCCATCATTTCTTCTAGCAGACAGTTCAGAATGCGATTTCCATGACTCCACCAGAGTACTTACTGGAGGAAATGAGCTCATATGCTGAAAAGACTGCTCTCTACCAACAGGTCGTGATAAAGATATTCTGCCTTGAGCTCCAATCCTATAGTGAAATGATTGTCCACTTGAATTTACACCAACAATGGCAGAGGATGACAGAGTGTTCTCTTGATAATAGCTGCTCTCCTCAGGTTCCTGTTTAATTCCTACAGATAGGCCTGGATTTGGAAATCCACTGTTTTCACATCTGTCATCAAATGATGAAATAGGTGGCCCTAAAATCCCAGATAGTGAATAGTAGTCTTTATCATCCATGAAAGAAAAATATGACCCATCCATAAATGGAAATGGATTTACAGTTTGATTCCCTTTAAAAGAAGCACCAGAACAAGAATGTTTAGCTGATTCTTGTTTTATTGATACTGAAAACGGGGAATCAGAATTGATTTTGCTGTTTTCTCCAAGACATGAGCTACTGAAAACCCCCTCTGGTTCAGGCTTTATAAACTGAACAAGAGTCATTTGATTAGCTACTTCATTGTTAGAGATGGCATTTTCTATTTCCTCTATTTTAGGAAATATGATTTCTGGAGCACCTTTAATGTCCTTGGTATCTGGACTAGAAACAATGTCTTGGCCTGTGCCAGGTCCAACAGGTGTGCTAGATGCAGGAAAGGCTAGTGCTCCATTTACTGGACTACACATAGAGGACCCCACAGTACTAACAGCTGGACTAGAAAGAGTGGACCTATTATTGGCATTGGAAGGGCTGGCAATAGAGCACCTTGAATTCATATTTGCAGGACTGGATACAGAGGATCTCATGGTAATATTATTAGGACTTGAAACTGGAGATTTCACGCTACAGTGACTAGGCGGGCTTGAAATTGGTGATTTCATGCTACTTATAGGACTAGAAAGAGGAGACCCCATATTGCTAGCATGTGGAGGACTGTGCAACATTGAACCTCGGTTTTCAATGTTGGGTGAGCATGACAAAGGCGTTCCCTGGTTGATTGGACTATTTACTGTGAAATTTCCAAAGTTAGTAGGTGTAGTTGAAGACACAGAATTAATTCCAGGAGGGCTGCACACTGAAGAAGTCATACTTTGAGGACTACAGTCAGGCGGACTCTTCTCTCGAGATACTCTAGGACTTTTCATCATTGGAGGCATGATGCTGCCATTCATAGAGCTTGCACAATCTACAGAAGGTCTCAAGGGCCTGTTTGCGGTGTTCAATGGAGAGGTGTGATGGCCATTCTCCTTGTATAGTTTTACCAGTTGCTCAACATTTTGATACATCTTTCCAGAGTTTATGCTTCCTTGTTGACTTTGCTGATCATAGGTAAAATCAGCATCTCTTACAGAATCCATGTACAGACCCATTGATTCAGCTACTGTTGCAGAAAGTTCCTTCGAGTCTGATTCAGTTTTTATGTCAGAGGTTGAAATTCCAGAATGATTGTGATCTTGCTGTAGGCAAGAAAGTAATTCAGATTTTTCTTTGTTGCTTCCTTGAGCACTGCTGTTTGGAAAAGCACCAGATACACAGCTCACGTTGACAATTTCCATATAGTTATTACTTTCTTCAGTTGATGCTTCTGCTCCTGCAGAAGTATACTCCATGGACTGAGAACCTTGACTCCAGCGTCTCTCCATATCTAAGCTTTCTGGATAACTGCGATAGCCTTTGGTCTCCATAACTAATAAAGGAAAATAGCAAATTAAAGTGTAAGTATATATGTTCATATAAATTCTGTCACATATCAAGGAACTATGGTAACACTCAACTCAAGAGTAAATCTCAGAACATAATGGATACTATTTCCAAGAAAATACGTATGCAAGGGATTGCACGGCACAAATTGCAAATATCATCCAGCTTTTAAAAATTGAATGTTACTGTTCTATTTCCTGTCCACCCTTGAGAAATGTTTTTTGAGCTTTTTAAGCCAGAAATACCTGAGACAATCTAGTAAAGTTGTTTAATTTGCTTTGCTATTGACAGCAGATAAAAATGATCTCAAGAGTACATTTAATCCTCCATTTTCAAGCTCCAAGCTTCTTTTGGTAAAACAGTTGATTTTACTGTTTTTGCTACTATAGTGATAATGAAAATGTAGTAATTCTCTCATATCCAATGAACCATGACAGATATAATTGGGTAAACCATGAGGCTGTACAGACTGGCAATAAGCGCTGGCATAGGGGCAGCGTGGGGGCATGATGTTTGGATGACGCCCACCCTGACACCACCTAGATGCCAGCGTCACACCTGCCTGACCACATGGCATTGTGACACTCATTTGGTGTGACATTCATGTGCCACATGCCAAAAGGAGCATCGGAAAGCCCTTTTTCTGGGCCAAAAAGAAGCATTTTGCCACTTCTTTTTGGTCCAGAAAAACGGCAGATCAGGGTCGCGGCATACGGTTGCCATGGCCCCAATCTGGCGCTCAAAGGTGAAGCACAGAGCTGCTCCTTCAGGACAGTCTGCTTCACCCCTCAGACAACTAGAACCCTAAGAACTGCAGTCCTGCCATGAGATGCTCCACAATAAAACAGTCACATAACTCCCAAGAATTCGTGTCTATAGAGTAAGTACATATTTGCCAGCAAGAAGGCATTTATTAAAAGCAAATCAACAGGGTAAATATGACAGGAACAAACAGAGTGGCATGGTTCTCTTCCTTCATAAAAGCACAAAATTTGATTGATTGAGTGCATGAATCCCACAAAAAGCTGCTAGAAATTGCTCTACCTTTTGAAAGTGGAGCATTCCTTGAAGAGACATTGTACATATTTAATACAGAGTAAATGTATTTTACATGTACTATATGTACACATATGTACTTGTACATGCCTATAACATTTGTATATAAGAAAAAACACAACTCAGTGCATCCGGAACTAAAAAGAGAACAATATTATTTCAAATTAGATACAAGTCTGTATTTCCCAATTATTATGACTCTGGAGACTAGTGTTTGAATCCATGCTCGGCCATGAAGATCCCTGGATGAATTGTCCCTTGGACAAGTCACACCCTCTCAGCCTCAGAGGAAGGCAGAGGCAAACCCCCTCTGAACAAATCTTGCCAAGAAGATCCTGTGATAGGTTTGGCTTAAGTTCACCATAAGTCGGAAATGACTTGAAAGCGAACAACAACAACATGCCTAAGGCATGGGTTGGACTATCTGTGAACACATATTAAACCATCTTCATAGTTCGGAAGCTAATACTTCAACAGGGATGAATCTACAATGAACATCACCTTCTTTCTCAAGAGCATTAACTTAATAGCATTATCTCCATGAGGAGTGTGGAGAATCATTTCTGATAGATGTTAAACTAGTAGAAGAATATAAGGAGAAAAGGTATGAAAATATATTTTTATGCTTAGCATAACAAGGACTTTCCTATGGTACAATCACTGTCGCCTCTACCAATATTGCCAATTTGAGAAGAAACCTGCTAGATATAGTGTTTCATCCACACTTACTGTAAATTGTGCATATATAAATTCCCATGCAAACACATTTGATAATGCACAATTTATTATGATGAGAAGGCGAAGTCTGAATGATCAGTTATACATGCAATACACAGACTTTATATCGATCACATGAAGTCCAAGGTGAGGTGAATGAGTTGATGCAACCATGCTGCCCTACCATATTGACCTTACCAGTTTTCCAGCATTATGCAAAATAAAATCAGAATTAAACATGGATTCTACCCTGTAAGAATACAGGTTGAATCTCCCTTATCTGGAATTCTGAAATCTAAAACACTCCAAAATCTACAATTGCTGCTTAGGATAGTGACTACTTTGCTTTCTGATGGTGCAACTGTACACAAAATATGGCCCGAAACACACTGCAGAAATAATCCAGTTTGAGACCGCTTTAACTGCTCTGGCTCAATGCTAGGGAATTCTGGGAATTGTAGTTTTACGAGATATTAAGCCTTCTCTGTGCAGAGAGCTCTAGTGCTTTAACTGCCATAATGAACTACAATTCCCAGGATTCCCTAGCACCGAACCAGGGTAGTTAAAACCGTCTCAAACTGGATTATTTCTACAGTGTGTTTTGGACCTATGTTTCATACACAAAATTATTAAAATACTGAATATGAAATTACCTTCAGGCTATGTGTATAAAATGTATACAAAATATAAATGAATTTAATGTTTAGACTTGGGTCCTGTCTCTACAATATTTCATTATGTATATGCAAATATTCCAAAATCCAAAACACTTCTGGTAATAAGTGTTTCAGATAAGGGAGACATAAACTGTATTATCAGTTCTTGCTAACTTTAAATATCACCCTTATTCTTTAATGTTTACATTTTCTCTGAATGGAACAACAGTACTTTCTGCAGTCTGATCTAATTCCTGTTTACTCAGAATAAAGTTCCACAATGGTTATTTTCAGGTAAATAAGCACAGGATGATAGCCCTGTAGTTCAATCCTTTGCACATTTATTCAGGAGTAAAACCCATTGCATCCAATAGCATTTATTCTGTAGGAGATATATGTATGATTACCACTTTAGTCTCTGTAAATCAATCTTCCTCATCATATAATCACACAAAATAGATGAAACCTTAATCCACAACCCATAAATACACTGCATAATTTTACTGAGTGGATTTTTGTGTTTAGGATTGCAGTTGGCTACATGCACCACATCTGAGCTCAACAACAAGTAAACTGTGTGCAAAGATACCATTCTGTACGCAACACAATGACAATACAGTATCTAAAGCAAACTGACTGCTGTGTGTGCTAATATTTTTATTATAATAAACAAGGAAATTACTTGAATTAGTAAGACATGGAGGAATCTAAGACACCGTTCTGTTACACAGAGCATATTTCTCATGAGATGAAAGGGTTAGGATGAACTGTTAGCTTACACATGCTTTGTTCCAATAAATGGCTTTTTAAAAATTCTGCAAATATGCTTGTATTATTCATTTTTCTACAATATACCTCTTACTTCATCATTTATTTACTTGCTTTTGCTGTACTGTTGATGTACTATTTCAGTTATTTAACTTTTTAATTCCTGAATACTGCTCTAGTCATCTTATTTATACTGAAATATTTATGTTGAATCTACATCTAGACTAAATTAAATATAAAATAAAGTCACAATTACCCAAATGTGACAAACATACAATTTTAATTTCTGCAAATAATGAATAGGGAAGCTGTCTGTCTACATCAAATAAGGACTGGCATATAAAAAGGTCACATATGTAATCTTACCATGCAAATGACAACAAAAGCATGCATAACATACCCATAAAATAGTGATAAAAGATTTATCGACTCACATTAAGCCATTTGTAGCAAATCATGGCATGTCTGCACCAAATCTGTATCACATCATTCAACTTCCTCCTGGATTTAAACCAAATCGGACGTTGTACATTAGTGGAAAAAAACCTATCTGCATCATAAAACGTACATTTTTATGTATTTTTAAAATACAAAAAAATGAGATTGTTTTACTTAATAGAGAGAGCAAACATTTTCAGTAGAGGAGAACAATAAAACATGGGTAAACTTATAACTAGCATTATATTCTCTTCTCTTAAAATATATGAACAAAATTGAGAATGTGTTTTTGACTTTGACTAGTACAGTTCACCTAGAGATTGACCAGAGGTTGTTGTTTTGTTTTTTTTACTCTGCTCATGTTTCTGTGCCCAGGCTACTACTGACCATTATAAGAGATGTCTTAGGTGTAAAAAGGTGAAGGTTAAGTGATTCATCAGTTGAGGTACGATGTGGGTCACTAAGGAACCAACATCAGGACCAAAAAAGCAATAGGGAATTAATGCAGGAAGGACTATAGTTTCTCCTGTAGGTTTCAAAAATGCTGGCAAACTGCATAACTTGAGAGGACAGAGACATGTGATATCTGGAATAGTTCATATACCTGATCTAGTCTGAAGATTTTTCACTAAATTCACCTGCTGACCTGGCAACTGTAATTCATGCCTTTTTAAAGCTTAAAAACCTAAGGCCTGGATCTGCAACCTGCTTTATGATACCTAATTTTATCCTCAGGGCATACTTGGCAGGTAGCTTCACAGTTAGCGTTATTGACATTGTTATTGAAACTTTCCACTGCCATTGCAATGATCTTTCCTGCACCTACCCCCTGTCCCTTTTTTGATCCTGATCTTAATCCTTTAGCAACCCACATCCCAGTTCAACTGATAAAGCACTTAGTCCACTAACTCATCTTCTGACTGTAGGTGGCCTCTGCACAAACCACTTGCATGCCACGTTTGGCCAGGGAGAGAACACTAAATTGGGCTCGCTCCATGATCCAATGGAGATTTACATATACGTCTGATTCTTTTATAGGAAAATAAAGGACCTGGAAAAATTGGAACAGCTTTTCCCCTATTTTGCATCAAGCACTAACAATATAAACCAGCAACATTAACACTGTCTCCACTCAACCCACTGCCTTTCCTTTCATTTCTAATTCTGGAATAATCCAAAGCAACATTCCATCTACCAATATTTAATACCATCTGGACCAAAACGGAGTTCTTCATCATGACATCTAGCAGAACTTAAACAGCTGTCTTCAAACATGATGAAAAAGTAAATAAAACAAGTTTAGTTTCCAACAGAAGGTTTGGTTTCCAAAAGGTCAAGGATGGCACAGTATCCTTCGCCAACCCATCCCATGTTTAACTTATTTCAGTACGATCTGCCAAATGTGCATCTGAGGAAGTAGACTTAATACTATGAAAGCTCATGCTACTAACGTCTTTCTTTTAGTCCTAAAGGTACTACAAGATCCCTTTGCATACTGATTTTCCAGAATAACAAGGCTTTATCTTTGAATTGTGCCTGTTCAGAAGTTCAGTTGAAAATAACGCCACTCCTAAGTGTGTTGGGTGAAAAAAAAATGCTCAGCATCTTGAGCACAAGTGAAATAGATTAAAGCTATATTTTAATTTATTCAAATATCAGTTTTGTTTTTTAATAATATCCATGTAGATATTTAATAATATCCATGTAGATAATAGCCATGTAGATATCCACATATGAAGAAAGACATGGAAAAGAGATGGTCAAGAGGTGATATGATAGCCCTGGTTAAATATCTGGAGGAGTGTCATGTTGAGGATGGAGCAAGCTTGTTTTATGCTGCTCCAGAAAATAGGACCTGGAACAAATGGATGTACACTACAGGAAAAGGGATTCTACCTAAACATTAGGAGGAACTTCCTTGACAGTAAGAGATGTTCGACAGTGGAACACTTTCCCTCAGAGAGTGGTGGAGTCTCCTTCCTTGGAGGCCTTTAAAAAGAGGCTGGATGGCCATCTGTTAGGGGTGCTTTGATTGTGAGTTCCTGCAAGGCAGGGAGTTGGACTGGGTAGTCCTTGTGGTCTCTTCCAACTCTATGATTCTATCATTATAAAACACCCATTTGAACCCCTATTTGATTCCTGTGAACCTTTGAACTGGCTAGCTGGTGCCCTAAAAACTCAGATTGAAAACCTAGCCTGCAGCCTCCAGACACAAATCTAGCTGCTAAGCTCAGCACGCAACCCAGGTTCCCACCCAAACAAAGCATGCAACCCCAGCCTAAAAACAGAAATATCTCTCCTTTAGACTTCACTTGGAGACATTCTTATTCTGACTCTGGTTGGGTTGTCAGCCCACTGCAGGAGTTAACTTCCATCTCGTTCCTCCTCCCAAATTCTTCCTTAATTCAGCTGGCAAACCTTTCCCTAAGGAATTAGGCTCGCTAGGCTCTGCTCTTTCTTCCTTCTGAGGATCTCCTCACCAGGGAATCTGCCAGGAATAACTGATTTAAAATTACACGTTCTGGCAGGGGACCTCTCTGCCTTGCACAGCCCAAGCGATCAACACAAGAAAGAGGACACGCAACACATAAAACACATACAAAGACAGCGTTCCTAATCTAAGGCATATAATCAAAAGGATATTCCCCCTCTCCCTCTCCACTCACTTAGAAAAAAGAAGCCCCCACCCTATAAAAAATTAAATGCAAAATTAATTATATTTTAAAAATTAAACGAGGGCCAGTGTGGCGTGATGGTTAAGAGCCCTGCGGGTGCATGGTTCAATGCCTGTACTGCAGCCCCTCACTCACAAACCACAAGGGTCTCAGTGCTGACCCAGCCTGGCATCCTTCTGAGGCCACTAAAATGAGGACCCAGCTTTTGGGGGGCAATTAGCTTATGCATTGTAAACCGCTTAGAGACTGCTTAGTGTGGTATGAAGCAGTGTATAAACGAAGCTGCTATTGCTATGGTTTGAGCCTTGGATTGGAAGACCAGGGTTCCAACCCCAGTCATGTAAACCCATTAGGTGACCTTGAGCAAGGCACACTCTCTCAGCCTCAGAGGTTGGCTATGACAAACCCCACTCTGAAGAAACGTACCAGGAAAAACCCTAGAGTCTTTCTACTTGGGAGAGGCGAAAAAAAGCACAATAATAACGATCAATAATAATTATCAGTCATGTAAACCCATTGGGGTGACCTTGAGCATGTCACACTCTCTCAGCTTCAGGGAATACCTATGACAAACCCTACTCTGAACAAACTTGCTAGGAAAAACCCTACGAGTCCTTCTACTTGGGAAGGGAGAAAGAAAAGCCCCTGCACAACAACAACAACAACACTATAGAAAAAGCTCAGTCATGCAAACCCACTGGTTGATCTTAGGCAAGTTGCACTCTCTCAGCCTCAGAGGATAGCAATGGCAAACACACACACACACACACACACAAACCAACTCTGAAGAAATTTGCCAAGAAAACCCTATGCTAGGCACACAACAACAACAACAACAACAACAACAATTTACTGTACAATCAATATATAAATGCAACAACTTCCACCAAAGAGAGGTCTCCATTTCTCCCCACCTCCAGCGTCTTTCCCCTTCCACCTGTTGGGAGGAAGATCAATCCAAAAAGTCATCCATCTAAGCCCCCCACATGCAGGAACACAAGGGACAAGGACGATCTGGAGTTGTTGTTGTGGGAGGGGGAAAAAGATAAGGGGTTCCTTCTGCCAAAGCAGTGACAGACACAGTCCAGGGTTATTATGATGATGATGGAGGAGGAGGAGGAGGAGGAGGCGACGCGCCAGAGAGGGAGCCCAAGTCCTTTTAAAAAACATGTCACATGCTCAGATAAAGTTCAGGGCGCCGCCCCGCCCCTCGCGCTTCCCCATTGGCCGCCGAGGCCGAGGGGCGCTGCCCATTGGTCGGAAGGCTCTGTCAATCACCCGGCGGGCGACATGACTGAGGCAAAGTTGCTGCGACACAAGCGAGAAAAATGTATCTCGCCTTAAAGCTGTAGGGCTCCCTTCAAAGAAGGGTCTCCCGTTATTGTGATTATTAATTAGGGGATTCAATATTTTAAATCTTCTCTCCTTCGCTGAGGAAAAGGAGACACGGAGAGAGAGAGAGATAAAGGTGAAATAATAAATAAAGCAAAACCTTACACCAAAGTATACCCAACGACTTTATTTTGCGTCTACACTGTGGAAATTATCGCGGTTTGACACCGTTTTCAACCGCCACGGGCTTTTTTGTTTTGTAATAAAGCAAAAAAGTTACACCAAATATATACATATATAATGTCCCGGCGCCTTTTTTATTTTTGGGGAAAAAAACAGGGTGAAATTTAAAAAAAAAAAAAACAAATTTTAACGGCCATGTTTAGAAGCACTCTTAAAAAAAGAAAGGCCTTGCTGGGATGTTAAAAACCCCACAGCTTTAAAGCGGTGTCAAACCGCGTTACTTCGCCAGTGTAGACTCACATACACATACTGCAGAAATAACCCGGTTTGGGACCGCTTTAACTGCCCTGTGGCTCAATGGTAGGGAATCCTGGGAACTATAGTTTTGTGAGGCATTTATAGCCTTCTGTGTGTGTGTGTGTGTGTGTGTGTGCGCGCGCGCGAGAGAGAGAGAGGGGGGGTCTGAGGCCACAATAAACTACAACTCCCAGAAATAATCCAGTTTGAGACCACTTTAACTGCCCTGGCTCAGTGCCAGGGAATCCTGGGAACTGTAGTTTATTGTGGCACCAGCAGAACTCTCTCTGACGGAGAAGGGCTAAATGTCGTTCACAAAAACTACAGCTCCCAGAGTTTCCTCTAGCATTGAGCCAGGGCAGTTAAAGCGGTCTCAAAGTGGGTTATTTCTGCAGTGTGTGTTTGGGACCTCTAACTCTCCAGAAAGCCTCCAACCCCAGAAAGGGCGAGGAGGGCAGGCTCTCTCACGCCCTCAACCTGCCTCCCCTTTCCGAGGCACATACATACATACTTCCTTCCTTCCTTCCTTCCTTCCCTCCCCTCCTCTTTTCCTCTCATGTCATGGAGGCCACATCCAGCTTTATAATAAGGGTTGGCTTCCCGGGCCTCCTTTGCCCGCCTCTCCCAGCCCTTGGGAGACATTTAACTCCACCTGTGCCAAGGTGAGAGAGAGAGAGAAGCTGAGAGGAAGAAAGAGGAGGGCTCTTCCTTTCTACCCCCACAAAACAACCTCAATTTTTAATAATAATAACAATAATAATCCCATGTTTAAATGACGTCTAAACACCTACAACAACCTCCTTCAAACCAAACAAAACCAAACTAGTAGTGAAACCTAGTCTAAAAAAGCTCAAGGACTTGCCCTCTAGTTCCCTGGATACATATTTTTATTGCGTCTGGTAGAGCTACTCGAAATTGGCCTCTTTATATCCCTATTATTTATCATCATCATCATTATTATTGAAGTTGCAAAGGCCTATTATTATGATTATGATGATTATTAAAGTTGCAAACTGGGAGTCACCACTGCAAAAACTCCCAAACTCCAGAGAGGGGGGAAAAGAAAGGCACCACCCCACACTTGGCCACACGCTCCATCTTTGCAGGAGTTGGCTAAATATGTATTTAGGAAGAGAATGTCAATTTTTGTTTTGCTTTTATTATCCCAAACACACAAAGGCACCCCCATTCTTTGGGGGAACCAATTTAAGGGACCCCTGAGCGTCAAACATCAAGAAAATGTCTCCCGCCAGCAGCAGACATCTTCTCCCCCTCCTCCTCCCTTGGCGCACACACCCATCTTGAAAAGCCCATTGCTCTCCATGGAAGAAGAACCTCAGACCCACGTATTTTATGGGGGGGGGGGCAAACTCCCTCAGAAACATTATTAAAAAACTTTTTAACACAATTTCAGGCAGCAAGGAAAGCGTGGAAAGTGTATGGAGAGACGCTTTTT
>NC_056526.1:146683971-146690061 GCF_019175285.1 Sceloporus undulatus | reverse complement strand
TTAAAACAAATAAGACCCTCCACGCCCCCCCTCCCCTCCCCCCCCCCCCTTTCCTCCTCCTCCTCTTCTCACTAATTTTGAAATAGTCCGTAAGCAGAAGGGCCCTAAAGGAGGTCGAAAACAGCCCACAAAGCTCATTCCGACGTTACACGGCCCTTCAGGGTGTTTAAAAAACCGCGCCAGTACAGGTTCATTTTATCCCAATGTGAATCCACTCCCATCCCAGCCCTCCTGGGGAGCAGTGGAGTCAAAGCTGTTTCTTTCTTGCTCCCCTTTTTCCTAAGGTTTTCCAAGGACCAGCAATACCTGAGCACCGTGTACTCACTTGAGAAGGGAAGCAAGTTCTCCCCCATGAGTTCTACACACACCACACACACACCACACACAGTATAATGAATGAAAATGGGGAGAACTTCTCTTCTCTTCCTCTCGCTTTTAAATAATAAAATTCACACCCAGTCCCCTGGAGTGGATCAAAAAGTGTTCACCTTCCTTTTCCTCTGAGGAGGAGAACAAGGTTCGCCCGTTAATTCCATACGCACACACATATAATGAATTAAGGGGAAACTTCTTCCTCTTCTCCTCTCTCTCTCTCTATATGGATAGTATATATATATATATAAAACAGCATCATCACATACCCTCCGCTGGAAGGATCCCAAAGTGTTCCTCTTTCTTGTTCTCCCTGTAGGAGAGAGCACGTTCTCCTCTATTAAATTCTTTTAATATATATTTGACAACCCATCCTCGGAAGAGGATCCCAAGAAACTCTCACCTTCCGTCTTCCTTCCCCCCCCGAGGAGATCAAGTTCTCCCCCAGTAAATTCCCATATACTAATATGAGAGATAGATAGACAGACAGACAGAATAAATAGATATATAATTAATGTGGGAAACTTGCTCTCCCTCTCCCCCTCCCCCCCCCACCCCCCGCTCCGCTATATATATACGGCATATATAAGAAAAGCACACCCATCTTCTGGAGTAGAATCTAAGAAGTGTTCTTCTCCTTTTCTCCCGGTGGAAGGAGAATCATACATAACACACACACCACACACAACATAGATAACACACACCACACAAAGGAAATTACTGGGGGAGACTGCTCTCTCACCCTCTATAATAAAAAATAAGATTCAAATCAAACAACCCATCCCTGAATGGATCCCAAAGAAAGTGCTCCTCCCCCCCAGTAAGCATTTCTCGCCTATATATATATTTTCACTCCCAATCTCTGGAGTTTTGTGGATCCCAAGAAGTCTCCCCTCCGTTTCCTCACTGTGAAGGAGCAGCAAGTTCTCCCCATGAATCCCTTACTTATAAATACCCACACACACATAGAGACACACATATTATAATTAAAGTCAGACCCATCACGCTGGAAGTGGATCCCAAGAAGGCGTCCACCCCCCTTCCCTCCAAGCTCTTAAGTTATTTATACCTGTCCAGGCAAAATAAAAAGTAAGGCGGGTTTGTGGTTGCTTTTTGAAATGGACTCACCTTCAGTTTTATTTTCCTATTTTTGTAGTTCTTCCCCCACCGAAAAAAACAGCAAGGGCCGGGGAGGCAGTCCTCAGCTGGGATCCAAAAAGGACTGACAGCGGTCGATGAAAGAGGGAGAAAATAAAACACACACACACACACACACCATGAAAAAATGGCAAGGAAAAAAGGTGCTCCAGAAAAAAGACGGAGATGGCAAGGCTTAGCTTGCAAGCAGAACCAGAGTTATTGGGGGGGGGGGGGAGGTGCAAAAGATTTATATATGTGTGTGGAGTAAAAACCACATACTTCCAGCTTCTCTCTCTCTGTTCAGGCAGCAAGGAAAGCGTGGAAAGTGTATGGAGAGACGCTTTTTTAAACAAATAAGGACCCCCCCCTTTCCTCCTCCTCCTCTCTCCTAATTTTGAATATTCTCGAAGCAGAATGGCCCTAAAGGAGTCGAAAACAGCCCACAAGCTCATTCCCGACGTTACACTGCCCTTCAGGGTGTTTTAAAAAACCCTCCATACAGGTTCATTTATCCCAATTCGAATCCGCTCCCCATCCCAGCCCTCTGGGGAGCAATGGGGAGCCAAAGCTGTTTCTTTCTTGCTCCCCTTTTTCCTAAGTTTTCCAAGGACCAGCCATGACCTGGATGCCTCTTTTACTCCCTGTGAGAAGGAGAGCAAGTTCTCCCCCATTAATTCATACACACACACACACTGTATATGGAATTAATGGGGGAGAACTTGCTCTTCTCTTCCTCTCTCTTTCTAAATAATAAAATTCACACCCATCCCCTGGAGTGGATCAAAAAGTGTTCACCTTCCTTTTCCTCCCTGGAGGAGGAGAACAAGTTCTCCCCCGTTAATTCCATACACACACACATATATACGTAAATAAATATATATATATATATATATATATATATATATATATATATATATATATATACACACACACACACACACACACAGTATATGGAATTAATGGGGGAGAACTTGCTTTCCTCTCTCTCTCTCTCTCTCTCTCTCTCTATCTATCTATATATATAATCATCATCATCATACCCATCCTCTGGAGAGGATCCCAAAGTGTTCCTCTTTCTTTTTCTCCCTGTAGGAGGAGAGCACGTTCTCCTCTCATTAATTCCTTTTTAATATATATTTGACACCCATCCTCTGAAGAGGATCCCAAAGAACTGCTCCCCTTCCTGTCTTCCTTTCCCCCCCCCCGAGGAGATCAAGTTCTCCCCCAGTAATTCCATATACTATATATAGAGAGATAGATAGACAGACAGACAGATAAATAGATATATAATTAATGGGGGAGAACTTCCCCCCCCCCCCCCCCCCCCCCCCCCCCCCCTCTCTATATATATACGGCATATATAATAAAATTCACACCCATCTTCTGGAGTAGAATCTAAAGAAGTGTTCTTCTTCCTTTTCCTCCCTGGTGAAGGAGAATTCCATACATACACACACACACACATATATATATACACACACACACACACGCACATACAGTATAAAGGAAATTACTGGGGGAGAACTTGCTCTCTCACCCTCTATATAAAAAATAAAATTCACACCCATCCCCTGAAGTGGATCCCAAAGAAGTGCTCCCCTCCCCCCCAGGAGAGCAGTTTCTCTCCCATATATATATATATATATATGATTCACTCCCATCTTCTGGAAGTGGATCCCAAAGAAGTGCTCCCCTTCCTTTTCCTCACTGGTGAAGGACAGCAAGTTCTCCCCCATGAATCCCTTCTTATAATACACACACACACATATATACACACATATTATTAATTAATTCAGACCCATCCTCTGGAGTGGATCCCAAAGAAGCGCCCCCCCTTCCCTCCAAGCTCTTATTTATTTCTACCTGTCCATGCAAAATAAAAAGTAAGGCGGGTTTGTGGTTGCTTTTTGAAAATGGACTCACCTTCATATTTTATTTTCTATTTTTGTAGTTCTTTCCCCCACCGAAAAAAACAGCAATGGCCGGGAGGAGGCAAGTCCTTTCAAGCTGGGATCCAAAAAGGACTGACAGCGGTCGATGAAAGAGAGGAGAAAATAAAACACACACACACACACACACACATATATAAAAATGGCAAGGAAAAAAGGTGGCTCCAGAAAAAGACTGAGATGCAAGGCTTAGCTTGCAAGCAGACCAGAGTTATTGGGGGGAGGGAGGTTGCAAAAAGATTTATATATGTGTGTGGAGTAAAACCAGCAATACTTCCAGCTTCTCTCTCTCTTTCTCTCTCTCTTTCTTTCTTTCTTGAAACTGGAAACGAAGAGTCTCTCTTTCGGTGACAGCTCCCCTGCAAGGAGGCTGGCAAGGTTTTGCCTCCCCCCTTTGGCTGCTGTCACATTGCCGAGGGAAGAAGGGAGGAAAAGAAGCCTGGATCCAGGAGACTGTAATGTTGCTTGTTTGTTGTTGTTGTTGTTTAAAAAAGAGCGCGGAAAGGGGTGGAGGAGGGCAAGGTTTTCCTCTCCTCTCCTCTCCACAGGCACCAACCAAACTTATGTCATTCCAGGTAAAACTCCCATCTGCGCCAACATTGGGAAGAAGTCAGTGGGGCGAGTGGCAGCAGGGAGCAGGAGGGTGTAAACTTTTTCTTTCCCTCCCCTTTTGCTGCTTCTTCTCCTCCTCTACAAAGGCCCCAGCTAGCAAGTCCTCATCCTTCTCCTCCTCCTCCTCCTCTTCTTCTCCTTCTTGGGGCGCGCGTCCTTCCTTCTTCACCTTCCTTCTCCACCTTCTGCTGCTGCTTTTCCCTCACTCCTCTTCCACCTCCTCCTCCTCCTGTGTTTTCCTCTCACACACATACACACTCACACACAGCAAGCTGGTGTTGCTGCTGTTGGAGCTGGTTCCTGGTTTCTGGAGCTGGCTGCTGCTGGAGGGAAGGGAGGAGAAAGAGGAGGAGGACGAGGAGGAGCACCACCATTGCGCCCTCCCGCCTCCTCCTCTGCCTCCTCCTCTGCCTTCTCTCCCTGGGCTCTGAAAGGCCCCAAAGCCCGGCTAGTTAGCCCTGGCCCTTCTCTTTCCCCCTCCCATCCTTCCTCCTTCCACCCCTCTTTTCCTTGCCTCCCTCTCAGCCCCCAAAAGAAGGGAGCAACTGGAGCTCTCCTCCAAGGAGACTTCCCCTGTGCGCTTTTACGCGCCAAGCCCTCTCCAAGGGTGTCTGGAGATGGCTGAGGAGGACCGCCTCGCTTTTTACGCACAGGCTGCCCCAGGGAAGGCAGGCCGAGCGAGGAGCTGCTGCTGCTGCTGCTGCTGCTGAGAAAAGGGGGAAAGAGAAAAGGAGAGAGACGGAGAGAAAGAGAAAGCTGGGGAGGGACGTTTTGGCGCGCCGCCTCCTCCTCCTCTCTTACTGTACCTACTGTACGCGCGCCTTGGGCTGTGCCAGCCCCGCTGCTGCTCCTCTCCAGCTCTAGCCTCAGCCTCCCTCCCAAACCAGCCACGCTCAGAACACGTTTTTGTTTCTTTTTCGGCATCCCCAAGGACCTCGTAGCATCTTTGAGACTTGTCTGTGGAAGCAAGAAGGTGTTAGTTAGCCTGAGCTTTGGGAAACGTGAGGCTGCTTCCTCGGAGGCATGTGTGGAGGGGAGAGGTCTGAGATAGATCTTCCTCACATGGATGTTTGGAGGGAGAGGCCAGAAATAGACCTGCTTCTTCATATGTACATTTGGAGGAGAGAGTCAAGAGACAGACTTCCTTTCTCAGATGCATATTTGGAGGGGAAAGGTCAGAGACAGACCTACTGATTCAGATGGATGTTTGAAAGGGAAAGGTCAGAGATAGATCTCCTTTCTCAGATGCACATTTGGAAGAGGGAGGTCTGAGACAGATCTCCTTCTTCAGAGGCATGTGTTGAGGAGAGAGGCCAGAAACAGATCTCCTTCCTCAGATACATGTTTGGAGGGGAGAGGCCAGAGAGAGACCTACTGCTTCAGATGCATGTTTGGAGGAGAGAGTCCAGAGACAGACCTCTTTCCACTGATGCAGTTTCGGAATGGAAAGTCCACAGACAGATCTCGGTCCTCAGATATATGTATGGTGGTAGTGAAGAGTCCGGAAACAAACCTCCTTCCTCAGATGCATGTTTGGAGGAGAGAGGCCAGAGACAGACCTCCTTCTTCAGAATGTTCTTCAGACAGAGACAGACATACTTCTTCGGATACATATTTCGAGGAGAGAGATCAGAGACCTGCTTCTTCAGATGCTTGTTTGGATGAGGTGAAAGTGGTAATGGATAATAAAGCTTTTCATGGCTTCCACCAAATCTATCAAAACAGCTAAACATACATCTGGGACTTCTAACTGCAGTGTAAAAAAATGTGTATCTATCAGTATGCCCTGATTAGCATTTTGGATGGAAGACCTCCAATGAATACCGGATGCTGTAAGCTATATTTCAGATGAAGGACCTGCCAAACCCACCTCTTAAGTATATGTTGCCTAGGAAAACTCTATGAAAATCATGAGGTAATCTTAGGTCAGTAGGTGATTTGAAGGTACTGTACTGGTATTCATTGGAGGGCTCCCATCCCAACTACTAACCAGGCCTGTCTGCTTAGCTTCCAAGAT
>NC_056526.1:146624548-146680971 GCF_019175285.1 Sceloporus undulatus | reverse complement strand
CTCCCATCCCAACTACTAACCAGGCCTGTCTGCTTAGCTTCCAAGATCAAACCAAATCTGCTATCTTTCAATAAGGCTAAACAGAGCATGGACTACAACTCAAGACCAGATTTTGATTCCCAGCTTGGCCATGAAGCCCACTGGGTGACCTTGGGCAAGTCACATGCTCTCAGCTTCAGGGGAAGGAAGGCAATGGCAAACCTCCTCTTAACAAATCTTGCCAAGAAAACCCCGTTGTTGGTTTGCCATAGGCCAGAAAGGACTTGAAGGCACACAACAACAAAGATCATAGACTCAGCATTTAATGTTGTCACTGTGATACAGAAACGTGAATCTGAAGCATGAGTGCTGACATGTTTTTTGTATGAAGATTCTCCATGTCCATTTTGTAATCACATCATAATCTTTAATAATGGGGCCCATAGTAATATGAGCCAGTGTGGTATAGTGGTTTGAACATTGGACTAGGGCTCTAGGATACCAGGATTTGAATCCCTGCTCAGCCAAGGAAACCTGCTGGGTGACCTTGGGCCAGTCACACACTCAGCCTCAAAGGAAAGGCATGGTAAACCTCTCAATAAATCTTGCCAAGAAAAGCCCATGATAAGGTCACCTTTGGGTCACCATAAATCGGAAATGACTTCAAGCCACACAGCATCAAAGCAATGATTCCAGATTATTTATGCCTTATTATATCTTCATGGTGTGAAAACAGTGTTGAAGCAGAGATCCTTTTGAATCCCTAAATCCGCTGTCATAAAACTACTTCAAAATAATTATGTAAATTGCACACTGTAAGTGAAACAGAATGTAACTAGCCACACCATTCAACTGGATTGTTTAGGATGCTTTATAGGAGACTTTTTGTGCCATCATCCTCATTCAGGAAATTTTATTTTAAATGACTTCCACATTCTGTTGTCTTACGTTTGTAACCTGAGGTGTTTCCCTCTTACATCTTTTGCCCCCCCAAAATGTAATAAAGGGAGATAATGGTGGAATATTCTACAATTCCTTTTGACTGGTCTTTCTGTCCCATAATTTCTTTTTTAAATGAACAGTAGTATGCAGTGTGTGTGTGTTCTAGAGCAAGACACTGTCCAGGAGTAGGGTAATTTGCCCTAAAAGTTGTAGCAGCTTGAGTGAGTAGGCAGGGTTTTTGTGAGAAATGCACAAAGTGCTTGGCTTAAGGTAGAATCTATGGAAATAGTTTTTTTCACAAACAGATCAACTCAAAATGTACATGTTTTCCTACTAATGTTAGGAAATGTCAACATTCTGTCTTAACCCAAATCCTCTCTGTACAAATGCACAGCTAAAGGATGTGGGAAGGAGATGACATTACCAAGTAAGGGATTGAAGCATCTTATCAGAAAAGGCCAATGTATTTGGGATCTTTCATTTACAAATGAAAAAGAGGATTTGAGGGCATGATACTGGTTTCTGCATAACAGAGAGGGGAGACCTAGAGAAATTTGATCCTCACATCATAGTGTAGATTGCCCTCTCTTTGGAGGCTTGATTCCAGCCAGTGGAAGCCAGCACACATTGTAAGATCTCCAGGAGAGAGCTTTCTGTCAATGCCACCAACCTTTGCAGGTGTGTTTGATGAAATGCAGTAGAGAGACTTCTTTGCGGCTGTTTCCAGGCTGTGGAACTGCCTTCCATGGAAGGTCCAATTGGCCCCTTCTCTGCTCTCTTTCTGCCTGTGTAGGAAAGCTTTTGAAATGTCAATAGTGTGTGCATCTGTGAATAGTAGTAGTATGTGTGAAGTGGTGTGCTGCGTTTTATTTTATTTTTATTAAGTTTAACTCTTCTAATCATGGTTTAAATAACACTGGCATTTAATTCTTTTTGAAATTTTCTATAGTAGGATTTTTAATGTAATGTTGTATATTTTTTGTAAACTGCCTTGGATCCCGTCTCAGGAGAAAGGCAGGGTATAAATTCAAGAAACAAAATAAATAATAGAGGCCTAATTTTTGCACCAAGTTAAAACTTGGCTCATAACCATTTAGGTGCATTGATTATGGCCTGAATAGGCTATAGACCTCTGCACTCTTGGTTTATCTTATTGAATTATCTCAATGTATTAAATTAACCCATGTGAATTTAATGTCTGTATTCCATCCTGATATCCTGGAGATAGATTAGGTAGGAATACTTTAATAAATAAATATGAGAACTCAGGCGCACAAATCAAACTGGCTGACCATAGGTTCAGGACAATAAAGAGAGGGCACTTCTTCACACAGTGCAAAATTAATTTGCAGCATACACTGCCAAAGGTAAGGCTATCTTATCTTAATAGACTTTCTATGTGGATAAGACAAATGTTATGGAAGATAGGACTAACAATCGCTGTTTGTCATGATGTGCTAAAGGGCAGTATGCCTCAGAATGTGAGAAGGTGATGACAGACAGTGGCAGGAGGGTATTCCTTTCATGCCCTTTTTGTGAACTTTCCAAGGAGGAAGAATCTGGTTGGCTGCTGTGGGAAACAGGATGTTGGCCCAGCATCTACTCAAACTTTTGGTTTGATCCCACAGAGCTCTTCCAGTGTTTTTATGTTCTTACCTAATGTTGTATATTTTTTCAAACACTTAAAACACTTTCATAGCTGGCTTCCCAGATATCTCGTTTCCTTAGTGTAGCTATATTGAAAACAAAATAGAGGGACTTCAAATAAGTGTTTTACAACTCTCAAGTACGCTATTGTTGTTGTTATATGAATGGGTAGGTGGCCAGGTATAAGAATAGCATCAGGAGTATAGAATCTTTAGTCCTGTCCAGACTGGCAATGAATTCTGGGAATTATCTTCCAAAAAGAGCTCTGGGTTCTCTAATCCAGAGGACAGAGAATAACTCTCCACTTCCACACCCTGTTCCTGTATGTTGTTGCCAAAACCTTTACACCAAAGGAGAGCACTGTTGTTATTATTATCATTTATTTATATACCACCATCACTGTATTTAGTATTTTGCAACTAAAAGAGCAACAAAACAGGCTTACAACCTAATTAAAACATGACACAAAAGGCAAAGGGGATGGCAGTATGGGAGAGCACTAAGTCTAGCAAGCAGATGCCGCTGCTTTTTTCTCTCTCTCCTAGGCCAGGGTGGTGTCAGTTGGAATCGAGGGAGGGCCGTTCATCTAGTTCTGGGCCTAGGCACAAGTGTCTTCCCCAAACCAATTCAGTATCTTAGGAAGTATCTTAGGTTGGTTACTTCAACTTAGTTCTTATTTAGTAACTTTGTACAGTGAGATCGCGCCATACGCAGGCTCCTTATAGGTGGCTTTCAGCATATGCTGAATCTGCCTGGGGAATGGGTGAGTGCCCCATGTGCGCGCCTTGCTGTGCAGCGAGCATAAGCCCCATTGGAAATAATGGGGCTCAAGCTTACACATTTTTTGCTTTATGCGGGGGGGGGGGGGAGACAGATCTCCCTGCGTAAAGCAAGGGCCCACTGTATGTTACATTAATATACACATGCAGGGTTATCATAATCCCCTCTGGACTTTCTTAGGTGACTCCCTCTCCTAGAGGTCATTCAGATGGTGAAAATCCAGAATGAATCTGAATTGAATCTCCATTGTTCACATGCATTCTGAATGCAGTCAATTAAGTTGGGGGGGGCTGCCAAAAACTCCCCTTAACCCGGGATAAACGATACCATGTTTTTCCCCCTGAGTTTTAAAAAAAGATCTGCATCATCAGCAGTGTAAATAACTATGCGAATAGACCCTGGATTAAATTTTGCATGCCTTGAATCTATTTTGAATATATTTGAAACTGTGATTGGTTGCTAGGAAGCCAAGCCTAACACAGTGCTATATAAGCAACAATTGTTATTGTCTGTTTTATAATGAATTCAAAATTCAGATGTTAGAATTATTAGTATGAATTGTTTGTTTTAGCTGTTATGTTACACTTTGAAATGAATTTGAACCAGAGTGTTTATTGTAATAATGTGGTCTCACTGAATCATGAACTGCTTTAGGTATGTATGTGTGCAAAAAACAGTTCACCAACTGAAGGGATGGCAATGATGAGAAAAAAGAAGAGGAGGAGGAAGAAAAGATAAGGATGAGGTTGTGGTGGTGATGGTAGTGATGATTCAACACTCTGCGATTAACACAATAATACTGTAGTGCTTTGCATTTGACAAATTAGTATTCACTGACAAAAAGAATGCATGAGGATCTGTTCTGTGAATACTGTATTGTATTTTTTGTCTCCAAAACAACAGTGTACACAATGGATACATGTTAATCATGCTGAGAAGGTAAACCAGTATTTATGCAGTTATATTTACTAGCTAAAATAATTTATAGACCATCTTTCATGTTTTAAAAGAAAAAAATATGCTGGTTTAATTTTTTTTAATGAATAAAAACATAACATGAAATCATCATAAAAGCAGATTGATTAAAACAAGAGTCCGTGGAGAAGAAAAACAGCTTCTGCCTGTAACTCAAATTAAGCTTATCAGTAAGTGACAAGCAAGCTGCTCTGGGGGGAGACAAATGTCTCTTTCACACTACAGATTTATAAAAGTTTGATACTATTTAAATGACATGTATCTATTATATGGAATCATGAGATTTGTAGTTTCAAGAGGTTACACGGATTTTTTTTGCCAGAGAATTAAGGACAAATCTCAAGTTTCTGTATGATGCAGCCATGACAGTTAAAGCACTATAACAGGTGTGTGAAAGAGACCTTCCAGAAGCAACCACTCTTTTTGGTCATCACGTTCTTCACCACCAATGGTAGGAAGAGCTGAAAAATATGTCAGCAGACTTCCTTACCATCTGGGCTGATTGATAAAGCGATGGTTTGTCAGAATGACAATAAGGTGAGATGGAAGTTCATCTTAAACCATGGGGATCAATTAAGACTCATGTATCATAGTGGACAGAAAAAGAAACAATGTGAATGCTGATTAGACATATTGGACAGATTTAGGAGCATGCAGCTGGAATAACAGAAGTAGTCTTCTATGCTTCCTTCTCCATACAACACTCTCAATCCCCTTGAAAATGCCACTTGGAGCACCAAGGGGCCCTGCTGAATTGGATGTATTGTGATGCAGAGCCCTCAAAACTCAAGGGCAACATCCATCCACTGAGTTTGGAAATAAATTATTGAAATAAAAATAAATATTTATATTATTTAAAACATACTTTCTAACCTGTAATGGTACCTTTCTGTACAAAAACCCATTATGGCTCACAAAACCAATATAAACATTAGTTTAATTCCTTAATCATGGTTTGTTTATGCACTCAAGACTGTTGGGCAACCTTAGATAAAGTGTATCTGCATGTAAAACCTCCTGAATAACTGAAGTGTTCACTAGCCTAAATATATTTTTCTCTCCTCACAACAGCAACCTAAATCAGTAGATATGTGTGGTCAATCAGTTATGGAAAATTAGCCAACTTAGTAATCAGTTATGGAAACGTAGTTATCAGTTATGGAAGTAATCAGTTATGGAAACTTAGCCAATTTTGCCAAAAGTTGAAATATTATATGTGAAGTTTTCTGCTCATATGCAGGCTATAATAGCCACCCCATTGAAACTACTTGATACAATTTCCATGTAGCAGCTGTTCTACATGATGAATGATTTGGGATGAATCAGCATACTACATAGTTCAGCCCATACCATATTGATTGTCTCCACATTTCCACAAGCCACAGCTGGGAATGTCTGGCAGTGGTATGACTCCACAACCACCACCTGTCCATAGAGTGGGCTAATTTATGTGACAAACTATAAAGTTAGTTGCAGGGAGCAATGCAACACAACTTAGACAACTTGTAGTGGTAATAACATGATAGCAACCATTAACCAGAGAGGGACTGGCATGTGTTTTGTGACAGGTTTTATTGTTTTAAATGCTAATCTATCTCCATAGTGGTGACTACTAAAAAAAAAACCCTTAAAAGAACTCAAGGACTCTTTTGAACATGGATGCTAAAGCTTTTTATTGATTCAGTGGGAAACTAAACTTTCTACTTAGAGAAGTGAGTGGTAGCAACATACAGTATGTATTTTTAGCAACCTTTTAACAGCTGTTCCTAAGATCCGTGATATCCTGAACTGCCAAACAGCATCCTGAAAGTTATGAGTTAATAATACCTCCAGCCACTGGAGATGGTCTTCAAAATAAAAGGTTATCTTTTTGAGTAAAAACTATTTTAAAAAAGAAGAGCATTCAGACAATATTAAACAGACATTTAAGGGTAGATTAAATCTGCCATTTTTGCACTTTGTCTCTGCATGATGCTTCCACTTCACAGGGAGTTTAAGTGTGCAAAACAGCATGTTATATCTCTTTTTAACAACATACTTCCTGCTCAGAGAAGAAGAGGAAAACAGCCAAGTATGTGTCTCTAGAAGAAGTTTTATGACACTATCTAAATGAGACTTGTAGAAAAACGCAACCCAAGCTGCTTTGTGCAAAGCTTGGGAAAGTTACTTTTTTGGACTACAGCTTTTGGAATCCCACAGCCCATATGGCCACCCTGGCTACAGGATTCTGGGAGCTGTGATTCAATAAAGTAATGTATTTCAGCCATGGAGCAAGAAATAGATGTTCAGAGAACATCATGTCACAATTTTCAAATAGGTCAAGAGTAGCAGTAAGGGCATTTTGGATGTGAAATTCTCTTCCTTCCCATTAGATTTGATAAGAAAGGTTAACTTGTGTCACTTATATGACATTGAAAGCAGCAGTCAGTCAAATGTAAGCCACTCTGTGGCAGATGTCATCTTTGTTCACAAAGATAGAGATAAATGTGCTATGGATAATGCATAGCAAAACAAGACTATACTGAAATTTAGTGTCACATTTCCCTTTGCTAAAGCTTGAGCAAGTTTATATTGGGGGCAGCAGAAGTAATCGTGTATTAGATCAGTCTACTGTATAGTGTTATTTAATAGTCAGGTGCTGCCTTTTGAGCAGATGAAGGCTTGTACTGTTTCCAGTTCAAGCTGCTGGGCATTTCCTACTCCACTCTACTCCCTTGATTAAAATCTGTCGCAGTTCTAAATGTAATTTCTTTAACTTTTGTTACTGATTAATTTCTTAACAGGAGAGGTGCCCATGACTCACAAGAAGTCCTGAACTCTATGACCAGGAAGTTCTTCCTCCTACTCTCAGATTCATAGGCTGATAATAGTCATGGTCATGTGAGGGCAAGGTATTCTGTCCATATGTAAAGGCAATCATATTGTTATTTAAAGCATCCCAAGATGGCAATTTTAAGATGGCTGAAAGGTATAAACCCTTGGCCAAACTGAGTCCTGACTTTAGTTTTACTGTTGCCCTAGTTGTATTTTCTTTTATGAAGCAAAACTAAATGTTGCTTTGGCAGATTCCCGCATAGATGTGTGTTTATCTGAGGCTGAACAAGTACAGCCTTTTGTATCTGCTACATTATATTACTAAAATGGTCTTGGCTCCAAATAAATGCTGTTGATTTTCCTATCCACAATGAAAAATAAATACATAAACACATTTTATACTGTATGTTTACATTCTGATTGCATTAATATTTAATCCACAATCTATTTTTAACTGCTTGTGTCCTAACTCTAGCTGTATACTTGAAAGATTTAGCTGAATTACAGGACATGCTCCCTTTTAACCTAGTTTTTCTCTCCCCTTTCTAAATACTTTTTAATGGCCCAAGCAATAAATGTGGTTGAACCACTTCCAAGTATAGTACAGTAACACTGCTAATGCATATTGACATTAGCAACCACTGGCTTGTGCTGGGGGCTGGACATGGCATTTGAAAACATATTTCAAACATATTTTCTCCTTGCATTTTATTCATTGAGCTCAGCACTGTAGCTTGAGCAATGCATTGCATGTTTGAAATATGAAGCATTCTTGATAATGAAAGCAGACATTCAGTGGTAGGGTCTCAGAAAAACAGAGAGAGCAACAAAGAGTAGCCAAGTGAGTAGAAGAGAGTAGCAGACAGGCAGAGGAAGCGATAGTGACATTAGGTTGGGAAATGTGTCAGACTGGAGCTTGGAAATGTTACTGTTTTGATCTACAACTCCCAGTATTCTGTAGCCATGCTGTCTAAGATATTCTGGGGTTTATAGTCAGCAAACTAACTTTTCCAAGGTCTGTGCCCATCACTAAAGAGTAGCCAAATTATTTACCTGGCTACTTAGGTCCAAAACACACCACAGAAATAATCCAGTTTGACACCACTTTAACTGCCCAGGCTCAGGGGCAGGGAATCGTGGGAACTGTAATAATAATATTTTATTTGTATTTTGTATCCCACTTCTCCCTGTATTGGATTGAGGCGGGTAACAAACTGTAGTTTGTTGTGGAACCAGAACTCTCTGATAGAGAAGACCAAGGGTCTCACAAAACTACAGTTGTCACAATTCCCTAGCATTGATCCAAGGCAGTTAAACCGGTCTCAAACTGGATTCTTTCTGCAGTGTGTTTTGGACCTTAGTTCTCACTCAGAAGAACAACAGTATGCCCTGAGGATATGTAAGGGGAGGCAGAAAGTGGTTCCTTTATTCCTGATCCTCCAGGACCAGCTCTATCATTAGGCAAAGTATGGCAGCCAACAGAGATGCTAGATGCTAGAAGGCGGCATCTAGACTGGAGGAACGAGCTCTGTGCCATATGGCTTCCTCTGCGCTCTTTAACTTAATTTTCTGCCACCAGGTGTGGTGAAGGATGTTATCCCATCATCAGTGATATTATTTATTGCGTTTGTAGCTTAGGTCGAGCAGTGGCATCACTAGGGTTGGGATCATGCCATGAAGTAACTATAGAATCCTTAGTAATGTTTTTTTTTTTTTGGTACTAATGTTACTCACAAATCACAATTCTCATATATCACTGATTGTAATAATAATAGTTGTGGCATAACAACTAGCAAAATTAAAGCTATGCCTTTAAATTACAATATCATATGCACAGCCAAAATGTACATACAACATAGTTTCATGTGGTTAAAGTGAAAATTTGGTAAGATGTGATTTTTTAAAAAAAATTAAAAGAATAAAAAATTAAATTAATTAAAAATAATTTAAATATATATTTTTTAAAAAATAAACACATGGAGCCTCTTCTTTCTCCTCCCACTGAGCCTCGCCCTACTTATACCATCTCTTCAGCATTTTAATGGGACATTGGCTAATGCCACCATCTGTTTCTGCCACAACGTAGATGTTTGAGAAGCAGTGGTGTCACCTGCACCCCCCTGCTGATGTCCTGGGGTCCAGACCATCTGAAAACCCATATCTCCCCACGTGAGTCTGCCTGTTTTACAATCTTCAGGGGAGGGCTTCCTCTACATTCCAACACTGTTCCAAGTTCATCAGATGAGGATACAGGAAACAGCCTTCTTGGCAGCTGCTCTTAAATTATGGAACTCCATCCTGAGGGAGGTTCAGTTAGCCCTCTGTCTGCTGTCTTTTAGCCAGAAGACAAAGACCATCCTGTTCAAACCAATCTTCAGCCTTAACTGACCATGGGAGAGCAACACACAATTAGGTGTCCTGTTTGTAATATGCATTTCATGTGTATTTAATTTTCTAAAATCTAATGTCTTAAAGGTATTTACAGTAAGTTGCTTTGAATCCCAATTGGGAGAAAGGCAGGATATAAATAAAATAAATAAATATGTTGCAATTCTGTCTTGCCATTCTCCAATGAGTTCAAGATCTCAACCCTGTGACACAGGTTAACCTAAGAGAGTGGTGTTTATCACACAGAGATTTTTAGAGCTTTTTGCAGCTCAGTTTCAGTGTGACTGCAGGCCAACAATGTGAATTCACACTAAAACGTGATATGTTATCTCACATGATTGCTTTCGGGGGGGGGGGTTTCTTACGAGGCGCTTCCACATTCAATCTGCACTGACTCCTCATTTTGGTGAATTCAAAACAAGCGAATTCACCAAAATCTGCTTCTGAGCTCACTTCAATTTCACTTTGAATTGGTCTGGTGTGGAAGATCACTCCAATGTTGCCCCCCCCCTTGGCCTCCTGCATCCTGCTCCTTCACTCCCTCCTCCTCCTTCACCCCATCTCGCCCCCTCTGCCACCTTGCCACATATCCCATCATCCTCTGCCTGTTCCTTCATCCCAATCCTGGCCCCAGTGACCCCCTGCCACCTATCTCATCATCCCCTGACTGCTCCTTCATCCCGATGAAGGATGAAAGCTAAGTAGGGGGCAGGGAAGGAGGACAGCGTCCAGAGCCCATTGAGCATGCGCAAGGGTGCCAATTCAAATAGTTGAACCCCCCTGATGTGGTAATACAATGTGTACTCACCACGCTTTGCTTGAATCCGCATCACATGACTTGTCTGGACTCGAACTGATGCTGCTTCCCCCTCAATTCGGAAGGACAACGGAAAGGCAACCAGGTGTAGTAAAACATCACATTTTAACATAATTCGCATTGCTAGACAGGAGTGACTCCAGATCTGATGTGAAAAAACATCACGTTTCGCATTGCTAGAACAGGAGTGACTGTGGATCTGAGCTGCAAACCCCCCACGTGTGATAAGGCCCAGTGAGTGGCCCACAACCATGCAACAGGTTTCAGGGTTGAGGGCTTCACAGTCCCATTACAACAGTCTAAGAACTATGCAGCAGTACTGAGTAAAAATTAAATGACCAGCCTAGTCAGCTTTCAAAACCCACTGGGTAGCTTTAAGCATGTCATCCTCAGAGGATGCCCCCCTCCCCAACAAATCTTACCAAGAAACCCCTGTGATAGGTTTGCCTTAGGCTTGATGGCACATAACAGCAGCAGATTAAAGTTTACTCAAAAACCAAACCCAAACTAGGAATGATCTGTGTGCAAAGATTGGGTTCCAAACTACATGCATATATTATGCAAGAAACCATTCATCTTATAGCTGAACTTTCCACAAGTACACCAAAATGTGTATTCAAGTGTGGATAGCAACTATCCTGATCATTACATGAGGCAAAATTTCCGCTCACATGCTGGAACAACTAGTCACACATAAACATGGTTGTATAAGGGCCCAGAGCTTGGAGAATTATTTTCAAACATTACAGTTCCAAGACTCAAAAAGCAGATTGTTGTCATTATAGTTATACAGTCCTCCTTCCATTCTTGTGGGCTTTGAAACCACATCCCTTGCTTATGTGTGAGGAATGAATGGAGGGGAAATAATGGGGCACATGCCTGAGGTGTGTGCATGCATGCTCCCTATATTCAAGCCAATGGGGCTTGAATATATGCAAAATATATATTCGCCAAGTGGCTGGGCTCAGCGGGGCTCCACCAGGACTTGGCTTTTCTGTGGGAAGGGACCCCCAAAAAGACCCCAATGTGCAGGGCCAGGGTGGATAGATGCCCTCACCGCAAAGGAAGACATAGCACTGCCAAATGGTGGATCTGCCAGCAAAAATGGGGAACATCACACACACACAAGCTAAAAGCACAGCATATAAATTCATGCTTCCTAGTCATGCTCAGAATAAAGAATGTTTTGGAATTCCTCCTGGACAGAAGATTGGAATGTAGGATGGATCTTGGGAAAGGAGATGGGAAAGAATGGCAGATTTCCCCCAAACCAGAGGTGAGATGGGTTACACCCTCTGCAGCCCTCTGCCATTAGTCTCTCCCCTCCAGTGAGATGCAATTCAGGTGCATCTTTCCCACTTGCTGAACATGCTTTCTAAATGATAATTTTTTAAAAAAAAATTTTTTTTTTGATCCATCTTCAAAAAAAGCGATTCATTTGCATTTGCCTTGCTTCATCGCAGCTCAGATCAAATGCAGTCAGGCCTGAAACCATTTCCTGTGTGAACGAGGCACATATAAACTGGTCAGAATATCGGTTTAAATCATAGTGGGAACAGGCCCCAAAAGTATTTTTACATGACTTAACTGAATTACAGAATATACTCCCTTTTAACCTAGTTTTCCCCTGCCTCCCTGCCCCACCTAAATACCTTCAATGGCCCAAGCAAGGTGTTTGTGCCAAAATAACTTGGCTGTATAAAGATGTAACTACTGGCCTCAACTATGCTATTGTTTCCTGATAATTATGTACTTTGGTGTAAGGGTGGGAATCCTTTGCTACTCTACTGAGGAAGCAATATTGTAACCCTGAGGTAAAACCAACGACTTTATGTACAGTGAAGCCTATATACATCCACTGGCTTAGGTCCTTCAGCAGAGGCACATAGGATGTGCTCGAGGAGGTATGAATAGGGGATATAATGGGCAATAGGTTCTTTCATACTGTTCAATTATATCACTATGATTCTACTTTAACTGTCATGAGCCCATCTCAGTATTTGCAGTTTAGGGAGCAGTATTTAGAATTTTCAACCATAGAGCAACCAAACTCCAAAGCCCAAGACTTCATAGGATGTTGCCATAGCAGTTAAAGTGCAATCAGAATGCTATAACTATAGTAAGAAAGGACCCTAAGTCTCTTGCTTCCACTACTGTTTTCTAGAGCAAAAGGTATGTGTTTGAATTTTCCTGGGCAAGAGATGGAATCTGTATTATGCCAGCATGAGTCCAGGAGTAGCACCCACACAGCATATTGGAGCCACAGGCTAGCCGTGTAAGTCAAGAAAAGAAAATATTAATGTCTCAAGTCAGTTAGCAAACTTGCAAGTCATTCAGGAATGAAGGCTTCTCTTCCATGAAAAATAATTTGTGGTAACAGTTTTAGTATAAAAATGTACTATAGGTACAAATAAAACAAATAAAGCAAATAGAATAAGAAATGGTACAGAAACATAGCTGTTTAATGAAAAAGTATATTTCTTTTCCTAGCTTATTATTTTCTTAGCTTACAAGTTAGAATTGCCTGTGGTTTATCCTCTTGTTGTTCTGAAATCAGAACAGGCAACTCTACATCTCTTAAACCTTTAGACTCCATGCATAACAATATACATTTACACTAGTGTGCCTATACTGTACCATCTAAAGTGATGTCAGTGACATGACACAAGCATTTATGTTAAAAGCTTAGAAAGCCATAGGAAGTAAGCACAGGGGAATGCAGCAAAAACGTCAACGAGGGCCAAGAAGGAAAACAAAAGGAGCCAGACAGATTAGGACAATAGGGCAGAAAACAATGAAGGCTTTATGGCAAATCCCTTTGGAGTTAATGGCACTTTTTCCATTGATTTTTGGAGGGTTTGGGATTATACCCAAAAGGTGATTAACTTGTGAAACTTAATGCAAGTAAGGGAAAGTTAAACTGAAAAAGAAAATAGTAGGAAGTATGAAACAGGAATTTGGGACAAATCCCAGAAGTCGAAAAGAAAATATAACTTGTGTTCAATGGGCTAGTGTAGAACAGTAGATAAGAACTGCTTCATGCTTTATGGAATTGCTAAGGTATCTTGATGTTTTGACTGCTACAGTGTTTATATGTGTGCGCTTGTTATGTGGCAGCAGTATGGAAACCCCATGAATTTCATAGGATTTTCTTAGGGAATGAATAGCCAGAGGTGATTTATTACCACCTTCCTCTGAAATACAGCCTGCAGCATCTGGTATGCCTTGGCAGTCCCCCATCCAAGTACTAATCAGGCCCGACCCTGCTTAGTTTCCAAGATTAGGTGACATCTGATGCTTTCAGGGTATTTAGGCCCTTTTGCTATATTTACCAAGGTTAAAAAAAAACCCAACAAAACAAGTGTAAAGAGAAGAGGAATACCTTCAAAATACAGGGGAAATTCCATGCAGTTAATCATGTCTCTCCAGTCCATGTTTAAGGAAGTTAAGCTTCCTGGCCACTGTAAGCAATGTTGAAGTGAAATAGCTCTATGGCTGCAGGTCTGCACCAGCATTTCTGGATATCTTCAGAAAAAGGCTGAAGAGCTACCTACTGGGGATGTTTCAGCTGAGGTTTTTTGCACTGAGCATGTGTTTGAACTTGATGGGTCCTCTTCCTACTCTATGACTCTGTGATCATAGCTTTTGAACAAACACACTTAAGATTCAGGGTTGCATATATGACTAGCTTGGATGTAATGGAGGCCCAGATTCACATTGATGAGTGGCCATGATGTTCGTTGGGTTATATGTGGAAATCCTAATGGACCTCAGAGAGCTGCTGGTAAGACCAAAAACACTCTTGAAAAAGCAGAGCCTAGAAATGTTACTTTTTTGGAATACAACTCCCAAAATCCCCCAGCTTTTTTGTAGTCCAAAAAAGAATAACTTTGCCATGATCTCTGAGAAATTAATCACTGTCTAACTCCAGCACCGGTAGTAAATGCTGACTAAAACGTAGCCTAGACAGTGAGAAACAAGGAAGGTATCCGCATTTGTCTTGGGGTGCTTGGGGGAAATCTGAAGTGTGCAAAACTAAGCAAACACATTTTCAGCAACAGCAGCCCATATGTACAGAGTGAGATTTTGACAGAATGAAGCAAAAATGATACAAAAATAAAATAGGACTTAGAATACAATATTACACCTACCCAGAGATCAGCCCCAATGAATTCAACAGAACTTATTCTCAGGTAATGATAACTTATTCTGAGGTATAAGATTGCACCCTTGGCTGGCAATCAACTTTTATATTATTCTTACATTTATAATACATAGCCAGGGAAGAAAATCAGCCAGTGTTGTCTTGAAAAAAGTCTGAAATTAGGGTTTTGGTGAACCTTTTCCAGATCCATTCATGTACTATCCATTATATTAAATGGGGGAAAAAGCATATAAAGGCTTTTCCCCTCTGGGGTAAGCTTTTAAAAATAAAAATGTGAATGATTCAGGTAATTTATCAGTCTGACAAGGATTTTTAAAGGCTTTATTTTTACATCTGTCCAACAGTGCTTCTACTAATGTGAAGGATAATAGCCTGCTTAACTCTCAACCTCAAGCCTGTGGGAGTAAAGAAATGAGCAAAACTCATTTTGATAAGTAGATAGTGAATGATCTTGCTGGACTGGAGAACTCAGAATGTTAATACTGTATTCAGAATATGCATCCACTTGGGTTATATTATGGGTATTTTCCAAAGACAGAAGGTAGATTTAGGACCTACTGGTAATTCTCTGGTTACTTTTCAGTAAATTGGCAAAGATTTTTGACTCTATTGTTGGCAATGAGCCAGAATGGTGTAAATAGTTGGACTAGGAATTTGGGACACCATGTTCAAAATCCTGCTAAATCTGAAACACTGCTAAAAGTAAAAGACAGATGAATCAAAAGGAAAAGCATGTTGTAAAAGATAATGATGTATAAACTAAATTATTTGTTGAAAGTCTTTGAAAATATGCAGAAGAAAAATGGCATGCAAGTTATGTCTACCTGCTGGAGTAACTGGTTGCACAGCATTCATTCTCTGTTAAGTTTAACATAGTTAAAGCCTGCTGATCTCTTGAATATTCTCTTTTGTATGGTGAAATGGGATGGAGAAAACTATTGTTAAATGAGCTTCTGAGATTCTTGGAACCATATTTGATTAACATTCTGATCAGTTGCTGTGGGCTATAACTATATCCATCAAATTACAGTATAATAGCATATTTGAGTTGATAAGGAGTTTATCACTTTTAGTTGCAATGTATATAATTTCTCAGATTCATTTCCCTGTAGAATAGATGTGAAAAAGGAGGAAAATGTTATGCAAGATTTCTTGTAATTTCTATCCATAGTTGTGGTGAAGAGAGACAGGAATGGGTATTACATCATGCAAGCATGGAGAACTTCAGCCTGAAACAAAAAGGCTATGTTATGGAGTTGCGCTCTATTAATGTTTTCCCAGGGAAGAAAATATTGATTCAACTGCTCAGACTTGAGTCTGATGACAATACCAAGGTTAGAATGTCTAGCAACTGTGAATGGCAGAGTGGAGACGGTTGTCTCAAGCAAAAAGTGTGAGTTTCTCTGCCAGAATTAATCTGTACAGTGGTACCTCGGGATACGAAATACCCAGGTTACGAAATTTTCGGGATACGAAAAAATCCCATAGGGAATTATTGTTTCGGGTTACGAATGTTTTTTCGGGTTACGAAAAAACTTTTGGTGCTTTTTTCGGCTTTTTCGCACGGAATCGCGGCTTTTCCCCATTAGCGCCTATGGCAATTCGGCTTACGAAGGCTTTTCGGGTTACGAAAGCGGCCGCGTTACGAATTAATTTCGTAACCCGAGGCACCACTGTATATTTGTTTTGCAAGCTCTTTTGTTCTGCATTTGAGATCTGTCTGTTGAATAGGTGACCAGAAGGAGATACAATTTTCAATTTGTAAAATGGATGAGAATTAAGGGAACTATGTCTCAGGACCCCAACTGAAATCTCAGGGATTTTCTATGCTTCTCTAGGGAAACAGATGGGGGGAAATCTCAAGAAACTGGAGGACACATTTTTCCTATTGAAGTGAGGGCCTTTAAAGCCTGGATAGCTATCTGTACCCATTCCCATGTTGCACAAGAGCTCTGTGACTCAGTCTGAAGATATTTGAAAGTGTGGTGCCCTTCCATGCCCGCCAACATTTCACAGATGAAAATTCGAGAAGATGTATCCAAGCAACATCAGAGTGTGGTCAAGATGGCAGAAGTTATAAATAATGAGGAATACAAGTTACCAGAGACTAAAACAATTTGCTTTTGCCTGAGCCTCCTAAGATTCTTTACCCTCCTCTCCTTTCCCTTGCTAAGATAATTGACTTTTGTACTTTGAACTCAGTTTGCAACTGAAGACATAGGGGGAAAGCGGGAGAGAAATGAGATGAGTGTCTGGGACATTTTTAGTCTGCTGAAATAGTGGGGCACCAGAGGATTAATCAGGGCTGTTCCTGAAAAATCGATACACTTGGAGGGTATACACTTAGGCAGCGTTCATGTACCAAAGAGCTAGGAACAATGGAACAGTATTGGGTGTATGCACTTGGACACATTCTGACTTTTCAAGGAAGGCAGGGAATGTGCTAATATTCTGACCCTTGAGACTCCTTCTTTTACAAGACATGAATGCACAGGTTTAGGTCTTGCAAAGGAAAAGTTGTTCACTGGTGTTGAGCTTCCCATATGTCTCAGCAGCAGCAGAGAATCTGGCAAAATTTCACACATGTCAAGTATGATATAGGGAAAGCTACATACTTTGTAAGGAGCCCTGGTGTCAGCAACTGTACAGCAACTACTCACTCACAAACCACAAGGTTGTGAGTTCAATTCCAGCCAGAGGCTGTGGATTGACTCAGCCTGGCATCCTGCTGTACATAGGTCGCTAAAATGAATACCCAGCTTGTTGAGGGCAATTAGCTTGCACTTTGTAAACAGCTTAGTACATTGGTAAGCGTTATAGAAATGTACTTGCTATTGCTATTACTAAGCTTTATCAAGAATGGCGGCAACTGCTGTATCTACTGCGTGCATTTTACCTCCTGCCTACCTTCCAAAAAGCATCTTGGAGTTGTTTCCCTTGGATCTAAGTTACTGTCTGAGTTGCTTCAAAATTCTAGGCCTATTTTCTAGATCCCTCATGCCTCATTTCCATAGTCAGCTGACCTCAAAGCAGTTCTACCTTGCCTTCCAATCCTTGCCTGTTCTGCCCCACCTCCCTCTAATATCACAATGATACAGCCTTATGACATCACAAAGGCCCACCCCATAACATCATTAATAGCAATAATAATAATGCAACTAAAACATACAAAAATTAATGTTAAAATGAAATTGTTCACAGTTTTAAAACAATATTCACATACACTCAGAAATATAAAAAAAATAAAAGTCAAAAAGCAATTAAAAACAGTTTTGTTTAAAACAATAGAGCATGCAGAGGTCATTATTTAAAAATGTTTATGTTTTTAAAAAAACTGTTGGAATAAAAAAGGGTTTGCCTGCCAATGGAAGGACAACAAGGAATTCTAGAGTCTAGAGACAGCCACCTAGAAGGTCCTGTCTCACATCCCCACTGACTGTGCTTGTGATAGTGGTGGCCCAGGGAGACTTATCTTTCCTTGGCGAGATATCGTCTACCAGACAATCTCGACCTGAGCCATATAATATCATGAGTACCCATCCCAATTTGGGGTCTAAAATCTCAGGGAGTGAGAAACAGCCCAATTTGGGCCCTAAAATATCAAGGAGTGGGAAACAGCTGCTCAACAACTTTATTTGGGAGGGAAATGTGCCAGTTTACAATTCCAAAAAGTGGTTGGGTGTAAGTAAAACCTACTTTAAAAAGCAAAACCTATTTGATTTTATCACTGGAAAATGATCTTACTGTTAGAAACTGTTCAATGGATACTCTGCTGCAATGTAAAACATTTTTAGGGCCAAACTATGTGTGATCTTAATACCATAGTCTGCCCTAGAGTTAAGAATTTATGTTCCAGAAATAACCACAAATCCAGTTTAGGACCTTAAGGTAGAGATTTCTAGCCTTTATACCTTACTATGGTCTCATCTTCAGGGTTTCCACATCTAAACTTTGCATGAATGGCAGAGAAGACTCCATTAGAAATAAAAAGAGTATTTCCATGTGAAAACTGTGGTCTCAGAAGATCGTATCTGAGCACAGTGGCTGGGTGAATGGAGGAAAGAGGCAACTGCTATGGTAAGTTCGTGATCAGAATTAGTTTCCACTCCTCACCCCAATAATTTCTGAAAGAAAAATCTTGAACTTGGGCAAGAGTTGGCATTTTAGAATCTTCCCAAGCCCTGGAGTTTCCAGGTCAAAACCTGACTTCTAGGGATGCTATTGGTGATATCATAAAGCATTGTGCATTAAGAACTAACTACAGTTGCTCACAGCTTATCATTCAAAGGCAGGTTGGGGGACTGAGAGAACATATTTTCCTGTCTGAAAATTAAGGCAGAAGTATGTACTAGAAGGACTGTTTTCCAAATGAATTGGCTAACTAAACCCATAGACCCCCTGGAACATCTTGGCAAGCTGCAGCAACAAATGAATAAATATTTGCAAATTGTAGCAAGCTGGAGGTCTCCTAGCAGGGCTAGAAATCTGCACATAGTTCTTGAACTGATTCCTCCAAAACTGGAGAATTTAACCTTTGTCTCCACCTGGAGATGACCCATGAAAACTGGAGACTAAGACCAGGGCCTGAGATCTGACAACCCTAACTTGAGCCCAACTATGTGTGCTTATACTGTAAGGAGCCTTCCTCCCCTACTTCAAAGTCTAATACACTTGTCCCCTCGCATTCACTGAGGTTAGCGGCACAGGACCCTGTGAATGTGGAAAAACTGCAAATAACAAAAGCACTACGTTTTTATCTGAGAAAATACCTCTCTAGGAATATCTGGGTCCTCCAGTGCAACTCTGTGGTCAACATCTGCCAGACATCGACCATAGAATTGTGCTGGAGGAGCTACAAATGCCTAGTGGTGTTCTCTCTAGAAAAACCTAGGTCTTTCGGTGCGCCTTTGGTTAAAGTTGACAGTAGAGTTGCACTGGAGGACCTAGAAATTCCTAGAGAGAACATATTAATAAAATCCATGAATAATCAAATCTGCAAAAGACAAAGCTGCAAATGTGGAGGGATGAGTGTAGTACAATAAAAGCATGACATGTAGGGCAGTGCTGGTTTAGCGTTGTTTATAGCTGCTGTTACACCAATGCTTGGGATTAGAATTACCAGTACTGATGGATTTGATGGCATGGGGAGATACAACTTGCTCCCAGTCAGCTTCGACAGTAATGGAAATGTAAGCTGGCTGGATGTGATCAAGAGGCCAACAAAAATGCAGTAGGCAGGTCCCAGGAAAGCTGTTTTTGGACTGCAGTTCACAGAATCACCCAATGACCATGCTGGGTTGGCAGTTCTAAAACTCATAGTCCCCACAGGTTTCTAAGCTTGGCAGTAGAACGGCATGGTTTATTTGCTCAGGCAATGCAAAGCCGTTCCATGACTACTGCTGGGACCAAAATTAATGGCTGACTTGATTGTCATACCAATAGGGTTCCTTGTTTTGAACATACAAATGTAAGAAGAGCCATGCTAGATTTAAAATGTACCTAGTCCAGCATTCTGTTCACACTGTTCATATCTGCTTATGTGAAGCCCATAAGTAGAAAAGCTCATGAGTGCTATGTAGCTGGGGCTCTTCTAATTCTTTGGCCTGTGAGACTCAGAGATTTGGAAGATGCAAAGGAAAGTTGGAGAAAAATTCATAGATCTTAAGGATGCATTTCAAAAGAATTCAGTTGTGGAGCTCTGCTAAATGGGCATGGGGTATGTGAAGTGTGATGAGAAGGGGATCACGTTCCTCATCCTTGCTTTGCCTGGGGCTTCAACCAAAGTTGCCACCATGAATTTTTCCTGGGTTTTCCATTTCTTGTGAGATCTGAGATCTTGTGAGAGGTCTTCCTCCTATAATAGTTGAGGTGGGCCTTATATAGCCCCCCCTCTTTTACCCCAGCTGCCTCTTCAGCAGAAGTGAAAGGAATATTTAAAAATATTTGAAAAACAATTAAACAAAGAAAACACACATTTCCTGAGTATGAGGGAATCCTGAATAGGAGAATCCTGGGCTTATGAGAATTTTTGTAGTTCAGGACTCATTATGCACAAAATTTGGATATGATTTTTTTTTCACACCAAAAATATGTGACTTTTTCACTAAATAAGTCCCCAACTACAGTATTTTTTGAGTATGGAAACATTTTTCGTGCAGAAATTGATGTTTTCCACTTCTCTATTATGCTATTTTCTGTGGAAAAAAACACAAGTGCACATTTTGCTCATAATAAATCCCAAACTGAATAGTTTTTTTTAAAAAAATGTCATTTTCAAGGGCTTTCTAGAAGTAGGAAGAAAGTTGATACAATTATTTTGCTTCATTTGAAAAAAATATTAGTGAAAAATTTCATCCTCGATTTTGAACTGGCCTGGCAAACAAGAGAACTGTCCTATTATTTGGAAAGCCTGGCAACCATAATTTAATAAATTATAATCTGTATTTAGCTATGGTGTTAGAGGAATAGTAGGCAATATTGGAGTGCTAGTTATACCTGTTAAATGTTCTGCACATTTACCATAATTGGGACTTCCTTCCATTGTCTCATTTGCAAACATTATTATGTGACAATTAGCAGCAGATGATTCACCAACACTTTAAAATTACAATTCAACCAATTAATACTGGATTGTAGTAAACAAATTTTTGGGCCAACTGTATCATCATAGTTACTGTCCTCTCTCTAAAGACCAAAGAAATTAGAAATCAGATAATGGTTTTAAAATATTTATTGTACTAAAATAATCTAGGAAAGCATGTAGGCCAGAAGACAAACTATGACCCTATACAGACAGCCAAAATAAAGCTGCTTCGAGTCACTTTGGAGGTATGGTATTTCAATGATGCATGTGTCCTAAGAGTGTGGAAGCTGCACCAAAGCTGCACTCCAGTCCTTAGGACTAGAGCATGGCTTTGGTGTGGCTTCTGGACTCTTAGGATACACGTATCATTGAAACACCATACCTCCAAAGTGACTCGAAGCAGCTTTATTTTGGCTGTCTGTATCAGGCCTATGTTGCCACTGCTTGAAGGGGCAGTTAAAATCACCATTCTGAAGACCAATATATTAAAATTCTTGTATTTTAAAACTTAAATGCCTCTAGAGAGCCATGTTCCATCTAAAATGGTTCCCATGCATTAACCATGAAGCTCAAATGGTAGCCCTGCTTCAATCAGTCTCTCTCAGCCTAACCAATCTCACAGGACTAAGGATCAAGTGAGAATGAAGGAGAGACTCAGGGAGAATGACCTCAAAATGATAGTAGAGAAATGATGGCTGGCTGGCTGGCTGGATCCATAAATAAATGTCAGCTAGTGTAGTAAGCAATGTTCTGGTTCTTATAGCATGTGCATATTCAGATGCATAATGATAAACTGGACTCTAATTAGAGGAGAAAGGCGAGGTCTAGTTGACATGGCATGCATGCCACCACTTATTGTCCTTATGCTGAAGGTTCTTGTTTTGAAAGGACCAGCAGCAGATACCTCCATGCTGTGGCAGACCATTATCTTCAGAGATAGAAGTATAGTGTTGTGGCCAACCATCCTCCCTCCCTCCCTTCCTCCTTCTCTCCCTCCCTCCACATGACCTCTTCCAATAAAGTTAAGAGTTGCTTTGAAACTCACTGAAATTTTTGGCTTGCTCTATTATATATGTCCCCCTGCTAGTCTTCAGGGTTCTTTTGTATCAGACAGCAAGAGACCTGTACAAAGGATTATTTTAAGGATTCATCACTGCTTTGCTGAAAAAGTTTCCTTTCCACTATGTGGCAAAGCTTCATTTAAAATAAAAATTTTAAAAACTCCACTGAAAGATAGATACAGGTCAGGTTACAGCATGCCAGCTAATAATAATGAAGAAGAGAGCCAAGATGGCTGTCATGTTTTTAAATAATGATAGAAACATCATTCACTCAGCCCTCTTCCTCAAAGTGATGATACTGGAATGACTCTGAAATGGCCAGTATTACCTAAACAATACTAACTGTGTGTAAACTGCAATTTTTATCATAGACCATGAATCCTTTTTGATTAAAGGAAGGCAGTAAAGGAGGAAAGAAGGAACCACATAGCGTCTTTCCTTTTATCTCCAATATCATTCATTCATTTCATTTATTACGGCAAATAGCCAGCATAGTTTCCAGTATCTGGCATGATCCCACATTAAAAAGGAGTATTTTCATGGCAGATCATTTATGAAAACTGTCTGAAAACAGAATGAAATTCAGCTGGAAACTATATATTAAAAAATCAACACTGGTTGAACATTTGCTTTAAGCTAAACATTTAAGATATTTCCTTTTCTTTTTCTCCTCATTTCCAGCTTATTTCCAAGATTTTATTGCCAGTCAAGAGAGGCAACATATTTGTTTCTCCATCCTAAAACTTCTATGGCTATTTCCCCATGAAGGTATGACTCCTGATCTACAATAACCTCTTGTCAGTAAAATGAAGTGACTAGAAAAAAACAGTTCTCCTTTGTGGTTTTTCTTGTGTCCACAGAACATAGGGAAGAGAAGTTTCAATCCTCCCATATGATCTTTGTCCTTCTTCAAGGATAGGTGTCTGCAATTTCATTTTCTTTTCAGATATTTCTCGTATTGGAAAAGGACAACGTGGGGCTTTGACAATGTATTTTTTTTAGACAACAACTCACAGAGTTGTGCTATTCCCTCCCCCCCCCCCCCCCCCTAAATATCCAAAGCCTTGGCAAACATGAAAGTATTTCCTGAGTCATTTTGTATCTTGTCACCTTTGTAGTTAAGTGGACAAACACATCTATCAGTTTTAATTTCTCACCATTTCTAATTTTTCCAATCTTCTGTTGGTTTAGCCTGTCTCCACATCTATTTGTGTGAAGTTCTGAAAATTCACAGGAAAATGTTATTTCTCCCAATAGAAGACTTTTCTTTTTGGTATGCCATGAATATAACCATATTTTATAAGCAGTTTTCCTACAGTTATTATTTTCAGTTGCACATTTTTCTGTGTGTGCATTTTCTCTGAATAAACATACAGTATTTTCCGGCGTATAAGACGACTGGGCATATAAGACGCCCCCCCCCCAACTTTCCCAGTTAAAATATAGAGTTTGGGACGTACTCACCATATAAGACCACCCCTCTTCCAATGCACACCAAATAAAAATTTAAAAAAACATCAGATTTGATTTCAGTAGGATAATTTAAATTCAAATGCTTATGACATGCAGGTCCTTAGCAGGAAACCTTGTTGTACAGTCGGCCCTTGCCTTACACTGGGGATCCATTCTGGACCCTCCTGCATAAGGTGAATTCTGCCTATGCTCAAGCCCCCTTAGAAACAATGGGGCTTGTGTGCAGCGGCGCAGCGGTGCACCACAGGTACGTGCACCCATTCATTTGAATGGGACGCACCGCCCCACACTCCCCGCGTGCTCCCCGTACGCTCAAGACCGCATAAAGCGCGCCCACGTATAATGCGGGCGCATTGTATACAAAGCCTGCTTGGATTGGTCAGCTATCCCTGTCTGCCCAGTGCTTCCTGTCTCCAAGACTATCAGAGCAGTAGCTGCTTTCATACGATCGCCACATATGGTGGGGATGCGGCCGCAGCTGTTTTTGAGCTCCCCCCACCATATGCGGCAACCGCAGATTCTCCAGTCCAGCTCAGAAGTTTCAGCACCTGCCCTATAATATGACACCTGGTGTATAAGACGACCCCTGACTTTTGAGAAGATTTTCCTGGGTTAAAAAGTAGTCTTATATGCCAGAAAATACAGTAGTTTTGTTTGTATTCTTAATTAGAGAAGTAGATCACACAATTTGGAGAAGTGCAAATAGTGGAGGATAATGGCATTTTGTTTCATGTATTGGGGGTCAGAAAATATGAATTGGAAAAGTTCATATTCAAATGTGAACCAGACAAAATTCTCCCTTATCTCTAATGAGTTTTATATGGAAAAGGTTCTTGGTTCAGTTCCTGCTACCTCCATTTACAGGAAAATTAGGCAATAAGGTTGGGAAGACCTGTGCATAAGATTTTGAAGAGCTGCTTTCAGCCAGAGAAGACAATATTGAACTAGGTGATCCAACAGCCTGCTTCTGTAGCCAGTAGTTTCACAGGAGCCTAGAAAGCTTTTCTAGCTCCATGTCTCTATGGTACAATGTATCACCTACAGAGACAGGAGACATTATCTTTTAGATAAGTTGTCTAAAAGAGTGCACAAGGAGGATGGCTACCTGCCAGTTAAACAATGACCCTGGCAAATGAATTACACTTCCTAGCTTGCTTTTGCCAATGTTTTGCTTGGCCTTGTCCCTTCTGTATTACAGCCAGGCTTCCACTCCGCTCCAGATTCTGTTGTTGTCAGTTGCTGCTTAGTCTTCAAGTCTCTGGCATTAAATCCCCAAGTCTTTTGACCATGGATTAGTTCTCTCCCAGTTTTCCCAGAGTATTCTGCAGTCTGGTTAAGATTATTTAGTTTTGGTTACCTGCATCGAATTCCTGCCTTTAGGATGTTAGATGAAGTTTTTAAAAAACAACAACTGGGGAATCAAGCTGTGTGAAATGAAGTTGTCAGTACAAGTTATATGAGTTGCCAGAATGAAGATGTTCCCATTATAGGGCAGGTATGTTTCCTCTCTTCTTTGAAATCTATAGGAGGTTGACCTTTCTGTGAATCAGGAAATTTTGCTTTTAAGTCAGGTTTCAGCTTTCTTTATGAAGTATTTTCTGTGTCTGTTTGAAAAACTAAACAGCACATGAATGTCTTATCAAGCCGAGTCTTTTTGGATTTGGGAACAGCTTTCCTAAACAACAGGCAAATCTCAGGCCAGAGGGCCTGCTTACTTTAATCACTCACAAACGTCTTTGCGCCTGTAATTCTGGTGTGGTTCTCCATACAGATTCACAGAGGAATTTTGAGTACAGAATTATTTCTTTAATGAGATTTGCCTCTCTTGGGTCTCTGTTGTGTGAAACCAAAAAGAACTGGTTGTCAGGGAAGCTGCAGTTTTGGGAGAACTGTTCGCAGTGAAATATAATGAGGATTGGCTGATCCCAGTGAACAGAACTGAGTCTGAATGGGAATGACATCACTGAAGAACTGAGCTAACTCCAAGAGAAACTACTGAACTGGAAACAAAGCACTGGAGAGAGCTTAAGGAGGCTTTTTATGTGTGAGTTCACTGTTAGGGCTGAAAATGCTTTTTCTACAAATTTCTGTGCCACCCAAATGCTTTAAATCTCAGTAAGATTTGTTTTTTAAAAAGCATCCCGTAGCACATTTTAAAGAGCTTAAGTAAGCAAATGTATTTATATCTAATATTTTACAAACCGCCCAGTATTGGATTACTAATAATGTGCAAAGAGCAAATGAGCTGGTAGTGAATAACTTAGAATTCCTTTATTAAACAGCTTATACTTTAGCAAAAGGACGGCAAAGAGCACAGATTTCTTTTGATGGGCCACATTAAAAAGCAAGACTGTTTCCTGCTTTATATACACATACTATTATATATATATATATATATATATATATATGCAACATATTGCAAATAAACACTGTTAAGAGCAGTATATATTCACTATAATTATTATTGTCCTACCAGTCAGTGACAGTTGTTCTTTCTTTTTAATTAGAGGTTCAATAAGTACCTTTATCCCAGTGTTACATAACAGATGTGGGTATGGATACTTATTCTAAGGAGCAGAATGAACTTTGGATGGATGTTATGTGTAAAAGAATATATATATTTCTTTGTGTTAGCAGCAACAATATTTGAACTCTGAAGAGGCATATTATTATGCAGTTTGTTTACCTCCTAAAAACGTTGTCAGCAGTGGTCCTTGATGGGAATGTTCAACTGTACTGAAGAAAATAAGAATGAGCAGGAAAATGGAACTATGGCTGTCCAGGTGTTGTTGAACTGTATCTCCTATCAGCTCTTGCCAATGATTATTGGAATTTTAGATCAATAGCATCTGGAGGGACACAGCTGCCCACTTTTGAGTTAACATATGTGTGAAGGCAAGATTGATTGGAATCTTCTAAAATCATTAGGTGTGCTTTTATTTGCAGCTCTTCATGACTTAAACTTTTTCCAAAAAATTATTATTAAACTCCAAACCAACGTACTATAAATTCCTGAATTTGAAATTGTTACCAAGTTTGGTTTTATATAAATTTTGGGTGCCAAGTGATTTGAATCTATGACCCCTGACTGACCCCATCGCTAGCCGCCATTACCCTAGGAGCGAGCTGACCACGTAGCCAGCAGCCTTGCTAGGCTTGGTCACAGAAAAAAAGGTAGATTCAAACCTTTCAGCAACAGTTGTGGGAGTTGCTATACTAGTTTTGCAAGCTGACCAAAGCAGGAAGACAATAGCAGAGCTTCCTCCTTTTGAGAGCCAGTGATTGAGTTAACGGCTCGGCCATCGAGATATTTGTCCCCTCCTGAAAAATGCCAGACCTCTTCTTTGTGTATCCATTGCGTAAGTTTCAGCTTAAACAAAAATAAAGTCATCAAGCCTTTGTTCGCCAGGCTGCCATAGCCTGAGGTTATGTTTAGGGGTATAAAAGGACCCCACTTCCAACCCTCCAGTGGGCTTGTTGAGCTTTGAGTTCCAAACCTGAAACCGAGCTTGTAGATTCAGTTCCAAGCCTGAGTTCCTTGATTGTGGAGCATCCTGCTCCAAGCTTGCATTCCCTGAGCATTTTGCTCTGCTGAAATCACTTGAGCGAAGCCAAGCTCACTGTCACCGGGCCTCTTGTTAGCTTTGCCTGCCAGAACTCAGCTCCTAGCCACCGCGGCTGCTGCTTTCTTTCTCCGTTCACGCAGCTGTGTCTCACCATCCACCATCCCTCGCATCCGTGGCTTTGGAGAAGACTCCTAAGGTAAATATCCCAACAGTGCCTCTATCCTTTCTCCTTTACTCCTGAACTCACCCCTCCCTTGCTTTAGCATTGAATGTGTGTGTGCCTGTGTGATCCCCTTTGTTGTGTGGCTTTAATAAATGTTTTATATTTTTATTGCAACTCATTGGCATTTTGAGTCTCTTTCTCCCGGGGGTGGACTAGATGACCTCTGGTATACACATAGGGACCCAGCCCCGCTGCGTGCATTGTTAGGACACACCTCTCATAATATTTGAGCTAATTAAATTCCCCTAATTTGATCCTTCCTAACAAAATGAAAGGACCACCCTGAGATCAAGGCAAGAAGTGTTACAGCAAAATCTCTTTTTAATGTTCTACAGTTAATAGAGAAGGTGGTTCAGGTAAAATATATTGAGGATAACCATTCTAATCTCTGTTTATTATAAAGGCAAATTACCAAGTTATTGGATAGTACTCCTAGATGTCTAAAGTTTGTAAAGCTTCAGCTACACAAAAATATTGAAGGGCCTTGTCTTCATTTCACCACTGTAGCTTCAAAAGTGATAGAATGAGCAAAAGGTCATACAAAAGCCATCCTTATTATTTATGATGAGGCAAGGTTTGTATGGGGCTAGATTTTAGGTAAATGAGAAGAGTAGCAAATGATGAGTATGCTATGGTTAATTGAGATCTTTACTTAGTTTAATTGAGATTTTTCACCTAACTTTCCAGTTCTGAGTTTTCTTTTTGCTACAAAAAATTCTATCCACCTCTGCTTCTGAATACATAAAAAAAGATTGGGGAGTACCAGTAGTTAGCTCTGCTGGATTCAAATAATGGATTCCCAGGCCTTTGAATAAAAATATAACTGATATGAAAGCAGGAACTGTGAGTACATAATGAGGGTTGTTTAATTGTCTAATTAAGATGAGGTGCATCTGGCTGCATTTAAGACACAAAATGTGGGTTAGTGATACTTGATGACAAATAACCTGTCTGAAATGGTAAAAAATGCTCTAGCCCAGAGCTAGGACAAATTGTGGAGGGTATTGTATAGTGCTTCAAATCTCCCAGGCTACCTGGTCACATGTAGTCCAAAAGAGTAGTTTCTCCAAGTTTTGTTATGACCAATGTAGCAGAATTTAATGTTTTTTATTTACTTTTAAACTTTTATATATTTATAACTTTTATTATTTTTTGTTTTAACTGTAAATAAATAAATAAAGCTTTTATTTGTATCCCGCTTTTCTGCTGCAGGGCAATCAAAGTGGCTTACATGTTAAAACAGCACCAACATACAGTACATGATACATATGTAATACAATATCTAACCCCCCCTTAAAAAAAGAATTAAGCATAATAGAATTACAATTGATCTATTAGAATAGAGTATTATCAGTACAGTAGTCCAATAGTCCAGTGGGCAAAGTGGTGGCATACTACATAAGAAGGGGAGAATTTATTCATATCTGACTCATTCTATTCAGGGAAGGCCTGCCAGAAGAGATCCATCTTAACAGCTTTTTTAAAGCTGCCTAAGCATGTGATTTAATGGGTATCTTCTGGCAAGACATTCCACAGTCTGGGAGTGGTTGTGGAAAATGTCCTCTGGGAGGTTGCAGTTAATCTGGTCTTTATTGGCTTCAATAAGTTCCTACCAGAGGACCTGAGGGTGTGGGTGGATTATACAGAAATAGGCGATACCTTAGATAGATTGAACCCAAGTCATATAGGGCTTTAAAGGTGTTAACCAACAGCTTGTACTGTGCCGGAAGCCAATAGGCAGCCAGTGGAGTGATTTTAAGATGGGTGTTATATGGTCACACCTAGATTTTCCAGTGACCAACTTGGCTGCCATATTCGGTACTAACTGAAGCTTCCGAAATGAACACAAGGGTAGCCCTCTACTATAGAATCCATGGCAGCTCACAATATACAGTCTGCCCTCAACATTTGTGGCTTTGACTTTGCACGTTTGATTATTCACAGATTTGATTAATACGTTTTCTCTAAGATGCTCTAGGCCCTCTAGCGTGACTCTGCTGGAAAGTGACCATAGCATCATGCTGGAGGACCTAAAAATTCCTAAAGAAAACACTTCTCTAGGCACTTGTAGGTCCTTCAGTGGGATTCTATGGTTAACCTCCGCTGTTAGCCATAGAGTTGTACAGGAGGACCTAAAGATTCTTAGAGAGGTATTCTCTCAGGTTAAAAAAAGAGGGTTTTTAAATGTTTTCTCCCACTTTCTTGGGGGGAGGGTGCTGCGAATGTGGAGGGCCCACTGTATATTGTGAGCTGCCATGGATCCTATAGTAGGAAAATGATCAGAATGGTGATCAGACAGGGTGTATTCCACTCATGTCCTCTTGTGGATTGTCTTTGAAGACAGGCATCTGTTGGCCACTGTTGGAATGGAATCTGGCACAAAACAGGCCATTTGTATTTTCCAGCACACCTTCTATGTACATGTTTAGCATCCACTTAGTCAAGAATATTTGAAATCACATTTTCCCCCAAAATGTGTTCCAAGATTTTGAAGCATGGCAAGTTTGAACTATGTTGCAAAATTCTGCCTATCAAACTGTTGTGTGGCTTCATAGAGTGACCTTGACCATTACAGGATCAGTCCTATTTGCACTGTTGCAGTCCTAGGTTTACTTTATCTGTTTTATTGTTTGTATGTACAGCGCTGTGTAAATCTACAGCGCTATATAAATAAAGCATAAGAATAAGAAGAATATTTGCACTGTGACAGGTTGAGTCTCCCTTATCTAAAATGCTTTGGATCAGAAGTGTTTTGGATTTCAGACTTTTTCAGATTTTGGAATATTTGCATATGCATAATGAGACATCTTGGAGATGGGACCCAACTCTTAACATGTAATTCATTTATGTGCATATAGCCTGAAAGAAATCGTATCCATAATACTTTAAATATTTTTGTGCATGAAATAAAGTTTGTGTATGATGAACCATCAGAAAGCAAAGGTGTTACTATCTCAGTCACCCATGTGACCATTTTTAAATTTTGGAATATTTTCAGTTTTGGAATGCCAGATGAGGGAGACTCAACCTGTACTTAAAATTACACAACAATAAGCTTGTAATCTTTTACAGAATAGGATTTATTAAAAAAAAAAAACCCAAAAATTGTTTTTAATGGTAGATTTTGTTCAAGGGGTATGTGCACATTTTGCAGAGCTACTTAAAAAGTGCATAAGACTAATGTATCAAAATATCAATGATTAACATAAGCTAAAAGAGAAATATGAATATTTAATATGATTAAGACAAGAACCAAATAATTTGTACATTTCTTCCCCTAACTGAAAATTTTTCTGAACATACTTCTAACATATTTTATGAAATTCCTGCTCATTACGACTTTTTGGAATACTTCGGTTTCAAAAACACATGGATGTCTGAGTCGTGTTCAAAAAGACTTAACAAAGTGCTAATATCATAAACTGGTTCATTAGGGATTTTGAAGCACACTGAACCTCCCATACCACATGTAATTATGTAGTTGAACAAATGAACCAAAACCTCTAGAACATCTCTGGCTACTAAAATGTTGCCTAAGAATATCAATCATCTTAATGATGAAGCTCATTAATGATGTACCTACTAATGTGAAAGTGATTTTGAGTGCACTGAAATCTTTTTTTCTTAATGGTAAATTAATCTTTGAGTTGATAAGTTTATTGGACATGTCGCGCCTGAAGACTGTTTATTAATTAATTTTATTGCAATTATTGTTTTAACTTTAATTATTATTTTTACTTATTGTTTACCAATAAGTTAAAATCAGGATGGTTTTCTCAATCTATTTCTGCTAAGTGATTAAATAGAAAAAACACCTGTTTATCAAGCTGGTTATGCTTGCTGAGAACTTGTATCTAAAATAATATATTCAACGAATAGATGACCTATTAGGTTTCAATTTATTAAACTGCAATTTCCTCTTGAGTGGATGAAATAATCGCTAATCTACATCTAGGGGACTGTAGGGTTCGTGTGCTCACAACCATACTGATAACTTCAAAAACTGATAAAGTCATATAAGAAAAACTTCTCAGTGCTCTGGTCTTTGATACGAGTCAGGTGCTGAGGAGAGCAATGCTTGGATTCAATTCAACACCCGCTTCCTTCATTGCCAAAGTAGGAATTATTCAGCCATTTGGATATTTCTGAACTGCAACATTCAGCTAACTTAATGTTAGCTATGCTGGATAGGGCTTATGGAGTGTTGCAGTCCCAAAACACCTGGAGGGCCACCTGATTCTCTCCCCATTTTTATTACATTGAGGTTCTATGTGTGAGAGCAAAAAAATGTGCTTTTGCAACTATGTTGGTAGAACATGGGAGTTGTACAACTCCAGCTGCTAGTCCCAATTAGAGTAGATCCCCTGAACCATTTTCTGAATCGCCAATCCTTATATAAACCCTAGTGATTCAATGGGCCTACTTTAGGTAAAACTAGCATTTGGATTAAAGCTACAGAAAAAAGCTAGAGTACACATCAGCACAATAAATGGGGAGGGAAAAAACCCTATGTTTCGTCCATGATGCCAATATCTCTGGTTATAAACAGATGAGCCAGTATCACACAGGCTTACATATAGTTAAAGGTTTGCATATAGTTCTTCTTCTGACAGTGGACACATTGTGTGCCTGATTTTCAAGTCTAGACTAACATTCACAGTATTATTAAAAATAAGCTCGCTTAGAGCAGAGTTGAACTTTAGTCTGATTTACTACTTTCTATATTTAGCTATTGATGTAGCTTTTGTTATCTCCTGTGCATGAATCATGCTTCATTGGATCAAGATATATAACCATGTCACGAAGAATGTGATACTTTGTACAGTTTTTATACTTTATATAATTATGATTTTCCTGTAAAATAGAATTTCTCTCTTACTACTCATTATAGTACATTTCCTGTTTGTTGGTCTTAGCCACATCTTTCTTCTGATATCTGCAGTTACTCTGAGTTTGTTTGTCTTCCATTTTGTAGTCAGGATCTCTCTGTCTCTTTCTACTCCTCAACTTTTACTACACTAAGTTTGAAGGGAACATGTTACAAAACCTTCTGCTTCTGCTTCTGAGATACACTGTTGTCTCACACATTCCTCAACACTATCTATCAAAATCTGTGGAGCAAAGCCTGTTTCCAAGAACAGATTAGGTAGACACTGTCATTTTCTCTTTATGCCAGTCTATGTGTGTTTACTCAGATGTAAGCCCATTGTATTCTGTCGATCTCTTTACCAGGAAAGTGTGCACAGGACTGCAATTTCAATTATGGAGTTACTTGCATTACTAATCCATAGTCGACATATATTCACATATGTTGCTTAGAATTTTTTTCCTGAGAGTTTCAGTGAATTCTACTCTACCAATGTGTTCTAACTCCCAGAAAGAACTTTGGTTGCAATAGAATCCAGAGCCCAATGTACAATCATATTTTTATCCCATCATTAAATAAAAATAAAAATCAATTTTTGGAAAGGGGTAGTAATCTAGTTCAGGGCTGGGGCAAAAGGTAGTTCCTTTTCTTTGCCTTTTTCTAAGAGAAGTTCTGTCCTATAAGTTATCTCTCCTAGGCTACATCCGTACTGCAGAAATAATCCAGTTTGACACTGCTTTAACTGCCATGGCTCAGTGCTATAAAATTCCGGGAATTGGAGTTTTGTGAGACATTGAGCCTTCTCTGTCAGACAGCTCTAGTGCCACAACAAGCTAAAATTCCCAGATTTCCATACTGTTGAGCCATGGCAGTTAAAGTGGTGTCAAACTGGATTATTTCTGCAGTGTAGATGCAGAAGAAAGGAAGCTTCTGTTTGTGTCCAAAATGGCTCCCCTCTTTAGGCAAATGCCAGCTTTGGAGCAGCCAGTTTTCATAATTTTTGATCCTGATCACCTCCTCATGTTTTTTTAAAGACCCATAAAACTACACAAGTGGAATCCCACATTTCTTGTATTACTTATTTTATCCTGTAGAGGTTGAAGTGAGAATCTGCAATACCTAATGAGATAGAAATTCTCAATTTATTTTTCTTTCATGCTGAGATAAGTCATCTTTCTACTACCCTCTACCTATCCTAGCTTTATTGTCTTTTTTAAAACGAGTCATGCCTTTTCATAATGTTGCCTAGGTATGACAGCCTCAGTTTTATCATCTTGGCTTCCAAGGAGATTTCAGGCTTGCTTTGTTGTTGATTTGTTTGTTTGTTTTTGGTTGTCCATGGTACCCTCAGCACTCTTCTCCAGCACCACATCTCAAAATAGTTGGTTCTCCTGTCAGATTTCTGCACTGTCCAACTCTTGCATCTGTACTTGATGATGGGGAGTACTACCTTTAGTGTTCAGTTGTGTATCTTAGTACTTTAGGATCATGTCTAGTTCATTTATACCTGTCCTTTTCAATTCTGATTTCTTGGTTCTCTCTCTGATATAACTGAACTCACTCTCCTTAACATTAACCAACTGCTCCTATCCTATATCCAAATGAATATATAGTGATGAGGGGCATATGAGGGCATTGCCCCTCCAAATTTTGCTCTAGATGAATTTTTTCTTCATCTAAATCTGTTTTATAGTGACCAATGACCCAACTCTTCCACCCACACATTTTTGTGTTTGCCGATCCAGTGAAAATGATCTCAATACACTCCTGTGCTTTGGCACTTCAAAATGACATTAACTCTACCTATCATTTCCTTCTAGCTCTTTCTGTCAATCATTCCTCCACTCACCCTTCCCTCACAAACCTTAACAATAGGAGTGAAGGAACTGAGTAAAAGGAACATGAAGATACAGGCCATTGGTTCTACCACTTTAGTAGGCTATGATTTAGTAGATAAAAATCCAATCTTCCATTCAGTAAACACAGAACCCAGTCTTCCATTCAGTAAACAAAATGAACAGGTCTTGAAAGGTTGTCAAAATAGAACTGCTGTCACATGCTACTAGTGGGCTAATGACACACAAAAAATGTATTAAACATTCAAACTGGTTTGGATCCAGATTTGGCTCAATAGGATCTGTGCGATGTTTGAAATGTTTATTTTGCAGGTATATTCAGACTTCTTCCTAAAAATAGTGGGTTTATTGGGTCTTCAAAAACATGTATGCAGTGACACTCTGACAGTGCACAGTAGTAAAGTGTAGTAACTAACACATTGAGTCCAAATGCACAACTACATTTTACTCCTTAATCCAGTCTACAACAGTGTGGTTTATGTGGCTCTCCTTTTATGTGAAACTAACAGCTTCCTTCTTTTCAGCAAGAGAAGAAATATCTTCTGTCTTGCACATGTGGTTATGACAAGCACACTTGTTCACATATGTGCTGCTAATGCCTTCCAATTGATGTCCACATTTGGATCCCAAGGCATAGTTTGGATGATGCCAAAACCTCCATCCGCAATTCAAAACCACACGTATCACTCAGAAGATTGGCCAATAACCTCAGGAGTTCTTTTTCTGAGAGTGGGGGTGGGATTCTATTCTTAGATCTGACATGAGCTTTTTTACATTCATGGTAAGTAGTACAAAGTTTGGCATGTTGCATGTATTAAAAAGTATACAGAAATATCACAGATGTGTAGTTAGCTTCAGGTGATTCATTAAGTGGTGGGAAATTCCTCAAACTGCCAAGCATTAACTAGTGTAATAGTAGAGATTATTCCAGTCTCAAGAATTTTGGAAAACCCCAAAGTGCTGGATGGCTTTAATGGATCATTATACCAAATAGTAGCTTTTCTACAAATCTGCAAAACAGAAGAAACTTAAGAGAAAGTAAATTGCAACTATGCCAAAAAGGAGGTGAGACTCCCTTGGCCACACTTAAATTATTTACATAAAAGAGCTGAAACATAATATGGTAAGTGGGAGATCTGGTTAAGACTGAAATCACTAGCAGAGCCTCCTATTAGTGACCTCTTACCCAAGTGAGCTTTCCTTCCCATGGTCTGTTCCCAGTATACTATTCAGATCCAGTATTTCAGGACACAACCAGATACCAAGGTTCCCCCCCCCCCAAAAATTTACCAAACCTAGACCCCAAAACTCTAACTATGTGATCTAGGTAATGTTTCCTTTATTCCTAGACCCTAGTGCAGTAGCTATCAAATGGAGGGGTGGGACCCTCAGGAGGTGTGTATAGGGTTGCAATAATTGTCCACTATTACCAGGGACAAAATGTAGGACAAATTCGAGACCAAACTGTAGGACAACTGCAGGACAAAACTCAGCCCAAAATGTAGGACATTTAAGGTCCTCCATTTTTAAGGTCCTGCAGTTGTCCTACAGTTTGGTCTCGAATTTGTTCCACATTTTGACCCTGGTAATAGTGGACAATTATGGCAACCCTAGGTGTGTATGAGAATTGTTCAAGGGGTGCAAGACCTAGAAATCCTGATTCCTCTTATCAAACTTTTTCTGTCCTGGAGGGAAAGAGAAAGGCAAGGAGGATGTTTGGAACAGCCACTTCTATCTGACAGAGAGGGAGGGAGCTCACTGGATTGTGGCTTCCTGGGGGGGGGGATGGTGGACATCCTGAACTGCCACTTCTTCTTTCCCCACCTCTCCTATCACTGTCCCAGTTCTCATGATGAGATGTTGCTGCAGCCTCAAAACATACACAAGATAATGAATGTTTCTGGGTGACTGTGTGTGAGAGAGTACATGAGTATGTGAGTGAAAGGAAGAATGAAAGAGCATAACTGAGTGTGTACATATCTGTGAGTATTGGCTTATGTGAGTGTGGCTGTGTGTGAGACAGTATGTGTAAAATGTATGCTTGTGTTAACTACTGAACTTCATGCTGATCACTGCATTGTCATCATGATACCTCCAGACAGATTCCTATATAATCTGTTGTAACACTTTTCCTGTTATTAAGTTCAGACTGACTGTGTGAATGAATGAATTGATTGGGCTACTAGAATATGGAAAAGTGCTCAAAGGAGTTTATGTCTCTCTTGACTCAGGCAGCAGGAGACTTGAATATGCTTGAGACAAAAGTTACTTCTTGTCTCCTTGGTGCTCCTCAGTCCTTCATATTATATATGAGGAAATCAATGGCAACAAGAGAGGTATTTGATTGGCTGGACAAAGCAGGGGTAAGCACAGGACTGGCAGAGTGAATGAACTGATGGAGGCAGACACAGTTAGCGTGAACAAAGGTGATAAATGAGCTGAGAGGCCCTGTGGGATGAAATACTTAACGAACTCTCATGATTATGAATTTATGAGTAAAACAATATACAATTATTATGTCAGATGTTATATATAATGATTTTAAAAGCAATACTCTGACAATCAGTTTCTTACTTATAATTCCATTATTCTCTCCTTTTGATTAAATAAACAATGGGACTACTATCTATGCAACACAACCACCTACTACAACTTCTTAAGGCACACTGGCAGCTCAGTGATTATTCGTGATTTGTCACTCAGGGACATAAACCACTCTCTGTCACACCCCTGAAATTCTATGTTGGACCTCCTGGGGGTGCAGTCACCCCAGGTTGGGGACCCTGCTTTAGCATGTCCAGCTGTGGGATTCCACCCAGTATTTCCCTGAAATTGTTAAAATGAGCTTTCCTGAAATCCAAAGTCCATGTTTGACTATACTCTTTGTCTCATCCTACAGTTGTGAATACTAGCATTACATGGTCATTTCCTCCTAAAGTACTAACTACTTTGATTCCAGTGACAATTTCTCCCTATTGGGTGGGTTCAGGATTGCTGATTCTCTTGTTCCTTCTTCCACCTTTAGAAATATGAAGTTACCTGCAAGGTATATCAGGAGTTTGTTGGACAGTTTATACTGAGCAGTCTCCTAAAAATATCAGGGTGACTGGGAGTCCCCCATAACTAGTAATGGTTGCATCTTTGAGATTTCTGAGACTTGTTTCTGAAAACATCATCCACCACATCTTTTTGATTTGGTGGCCTGTTGAAAATTCCTACCACAATTGTTTTTTTAAAAATTTATTTCTTCATTTATTTTTACTCAAATGCTCTCAACTGGTCCACTCAGACCACTCCCATGGATTTCTGTACAGCTGGATTTGTCTTTGACATAACATGCTATTCCCCCTCCTTTTCTGCCACATCTATTCTTTTAGAATAGGTTATTCCCTTCAATTGTAATATTGCAGTCATGGAAGTCACTCCACCAGGTCTCTGCTATGCTTATGATGATAAAGTTACTTTCCTGCACTAGAATGTCAATCTCATCTTGTTTGTTTCCAAACTCTGTGCATTAGGTTATAGACACATCAGTACCAAATCAGATGCAGGGTTTGAAGAAAGACGGGCAATGCTTTTGCACAAGCTAGGAAACCTAAAGTAAGTGGTTCTTTTTATACCAATATTACATCAACAATTATTTAAAATTGTTTAATAAGTGCTCAGTATTGCACCTCAGAGTTGAAATACCAACAATTTATTAATATACTTAATTCTTTAGTTTTGCAGCAATCCAATTGTAAAGGAAGTACTAAATTGGTAATTGTGGATCCATAACCAAGAGCAACTTGTTTTTATGAAGATTATGTGCTCCAGGCTAAGTTAACTATTCGAAGAGGTAAGGACTGGCATAAGGGAGGACAGATGGAATAAATTCAAACAAAGAACAGTGGAGAAGGCCTGCCTTGCCAGTCCTGGTATTCACTGAAGTGTTTTGAACTGACGTTATTGTGGCTGTCAATGAAAAGCTGATTAAAATCCTCCTCCTCAAATCTCTAACAACCATACCTATCCATTGACAACGTCTTCACAATTCTTGTTCAGAGCAATATTGCTTGCAGACATTTTTAACTAGTTATATATTCATCATGTAATTGACTGATTATTTCCATGATGTTAACACATTTGTGTGCAAAATCACACAAATAGTGGGTCTATCAGAAATAGACAAGATGTACTGTACTGCACACGTGATTCCTTGTAATCTGCATTGTGCCCCACACTGAATTTATTCCAGTTCAGAATCTGCTTAGACAATATTGCAAACTAATAAAGCAGCAATCATGATGAATACAAAGCCAGACTGCATGTTATCAGGAATTGCACATAATTTTCTTAAGATATTTTTAAAAATGTTGTCATGTGAGGGCACTGCACTATATTGTCTCTGGAATGTTTGTAATCTTTTTTTTTTTTTTTTTTAGGTCTAACCAGATTTTAGCTTGCCCATACATTGCCAATTCACTCTGAATAAAATTGGGGCTCAATCCAAACTTGATTGAAACCAAAATCTCTAATTAGGGGCTAGAGAGTGTGTAACCAAATATTAATTTCCCCCTTCACATTTTAAAGAAAGAGCTACAGTACCTTGGAATGGAGAATACAGTAACTTGAAACAGAGAAGAAATAAAAATGTTTCTTGGAAAGGGGGGAAGGAATGGAGAGAGTGTACACTGGAGAAAGAAGTAGCTTAGAAGTAATGAAGATGCTCCAGGCTTGAAGTATCCAGGACAAAGTGGTTAAGGCCTTCCTGTGCCAGAGAGCCATTGTGAGCTTCATTGAATGTGAGCTATGCACTGGCCAGCTTTGGTTTAGCCCAAGGTCTCATAGTAGTTCCATACTATTCTACCTTGGTCAGACATCACCTGGAATAGTGTCCAATTCTGAATACCACAGTTCAGGAAGGATAATGACAGGATTATGCCTTGCTTAGCAACATGACCAGGAGCTTCGTCTTGACATTACCCTTGGAATATCACCAGCATCTGTTTCTTGTGACACTGCAAGATAACATCTGTAGGTCTCAAGTTTTGTCCCTAAAATCTCAAGGTGTAAGTTAGTCCTGAACTGGGAACATTACTCAACTAGCCATACTAGCAAGTAGCAATAGCAAGTATATATCACTTATCAGTGTACTTCCTAAGTGGTTTACAATGTGTAAACTAATTGTCCCCAACAAACTGGGTACTTGTTTTAGCAACCTCAAAATGATGCTAGGCTGAGTCAACCCTGAGACCCTGGCTGATATTGAACTGACAACCTTGTGGTTTGTGAGTGAATGGCTGCAGTACGGGCATTTAATCAGTGCGCCACCAGGGTTCCTAACTGGATGGAAAAGTCTGAGATCAGTAGATCAAAAAAGTAATTTCTACAAGCTCTGTGTGAATAGCATTGTAGGAAATTAGATCTAGGCATTAGACTCTATTCAAAGTGCTGGATTTTGGGGTGTGTCTGCAGGGCAGGAAGAGATGCCAAAATATCAGCACTGAAAGGAGCAATCTTGAGCAAAGATGTCATGACGAGGTAAACACCTGTTTATCTGTTCATCTGTGCTTCACATCTCCTGATGATATTGTCCTGAAGGTTTCCCTGAGTGGGGGAAGTAGATGCATTGATTACATACATTTACATATGACATGCAGTTTGGGTCACCCTGAACTTTAAACTATGCATCAGTTATTAGTTTCATAACACCAAGATTCCTATGATTCATTCTGGAAAACCTTAAAAATAGTCTTCATCTTTAATGTAGGAAATTAAATGAACCATTCTTTCTGAAGCAGTTGATTCATAGTGCTTCCTTTCTCTGTTTGTTCTTATGTGCCTCCAAATCAACACTGATTTCTGGTAACCCTGTCATAGGGTCTTGGCATGATTTATTCAGCCTTTGTGTAAGTCTGAGAGTGTGTGACTTGCTCAAGGTCACTCAGGGGGCATCCTTGATTGATCAGGGATTTGAACCCTGGCCTCTTGTCCTAGTCCAACACACAAACCACAACATCATGCTAGCTTTCTTACTTTTTCCACAGGGTTGTAGAAATGGTTACGATACGAAGACAAGAAAAGTTGATAAAAACAAGAGAATTATAGATAGTGCCTCACTGAGCATGACACCTTAGGAGCTTATCGCACACACTTTTCTCTCCGTTCTGTACATGGAAAGGAAACGTGGTGTGGTCGAGTGAGAAAGTGTGTGTGAAAGATTCCGGTTGAGCAAGAAACCTTTCCAGCTGAGCAAAATTCATGTGCTTCAGCCCAGCTTGGGGACAGGTTAGGGTCAGCGAAGGCATGGGGACACCTTGCCAGCATGCACTAAACTCCATTTTCACTTGGCCACGCACATTCCCTGTCCGTGCCCAGAATGGAGGCAAAAGTCTGTGTGATAATGTCCTTAGAGCAGAAGCAGGCAGCTGTGGCCTTGCATATGTTCTTGAACTATAATTTTCATCAGCCCCAGCCAGCATTATAATGATTATGAGATAATATGGGAAATGCAGTTGAGAAATATGGAGATGGGCCCAGTTACTCTCCCCTGACATAGAAGACAGGGGCAGAAATATCCAACATATTCCAGTCTTATCTGCAATATGAGTATCTGCCTTTTTGTTGCTGTTGTAAGTGATGGAGTAGTAGCACTAGTATCATCACCATCATCGTTGTGTGCCTTCAATTTGTTTCTGAGTTATAGCAGTCCTTAGGTGACCCTATCATGGGTTTTCTGGCAAGATTTGCTTTTGTCTTCCTCTGAGGCTGAAACAATATGACTTGCCAAAGGTCATTCAGTGGTTTCCATGGCCAAGTGAGAATTCAGACCCTGGTCTCTAGAGTTGTAATCCAAGGTTCAAACCACTACACCATGTATCATCATCATACGAATAATAATCATAATAGCAACATCCCAGGGTACTTGGAGGACCGCCTCTCCCCATATAATCCGCCCCGCACACTCAGGTCAGCCAGGAAGAATTTGCTGAGGGTCCCAACTGTGCAATATGCGGTGACCTTGCAAAGGGCCTTTTCCATTTTGGCCCCAAAATTATGGAACAACCTTCCCGATGAGCTCCGTTCCACCGCCTCCCTGGATCTTTTTAAAAAGAATCTTAAGACCTTTTTCTTTTGCTGAGCTTTCCCCCCATGAGATGTGACATCATGTCCTTTCCCCCTATTTTGTAATTGATTTTTGTAAGGTTTTATGGTTCCTCAATCTCAGCTGGCTGTGTAATTGTTTTTAACATGATATTTTTATATATTGTTTTTATTGCTATGTATGTACTTTGATGTTGGAATTTTAATCTGTACGCCACTTTGATCATTACAGAAAAGCGGGATAAAAATAAAATCTATTATTATTATTATTATTATTATTATCATCATCATCATCCAGGAACTTATAAAACCAGAAGCCTGCAACTAGCAGTAAATTTCCACATGAGATGCAGTACACAGGTACATTTTTAAAGGGACCTAGCTTTACAATCAAATAATGTACATAAATATATACATACACACAACTTTAGGAATATTGGCATCTGACATAAACTGAACCAGAGCTTTATTTCATCTAACTTGCTATTGCCTATACAGTAGTAAACAAAAGCTTCTCTCTATTCCCACCCCCGACAGTATCTTTCCCAGCCACTGAGATGTCAGGCTAAGACTTTTTGTATGCAAAGCATGAGCTCCAACACTGAGTTGTGGCCTTTTCCAGCTTTCAGAAGACTAGGTTGTACAGGGTATATCTTTAAAGAAAATAATTTCACTCTCTTTTATGAACTGATGCCTTGAACCTGCAGGACCTGAGCAGAGTGGTTACAGCAAGGGGGTTATGTGGTAGGCATAAGTTGAGATTGACTTGAGGTCTGTTAACAATGAAAAATGATGAACATAAAACACTGTAAAACAATATAAAACAGATGGAAAGTCTTGGATACTTATTTGTTGACCTGATAACTTTTATTAGAGATCTTTGCATCGTAAGGCATAAGATAACATCCTCTGCTACAAATGTAACATGCAAAATGTAAAGACAACAAAGCTACCTGGTGTTAGAAATCATTACAATATTACCCTGCTTCTTGTCCTCTTAGCCTTCTTCCACTGTTTCTCAAAACCTCTAGCCAACGTGCAAGATTCCTGCCTGAATGTTCTCTCATTCCACCCTCAAAGTGCTTCTAGGCTGAAAACCTGCATAACAAGTTTCAATTCAAAACAAACATTCATGGTTGAGTTATGAACCCCTAGAGGGACTGATGGTGAAGTGGATTAACTTTCCATCTTTGGCTCTATGCCACAACAGGTCAAAAGCTGGAGTGGGTTGTCCAGACACCACACATGCACACACAGACAACTTTATTTACCAGCATGTCTTGAAAGATATTGAAAATAACTTTTTTAAAAAAACAACAACCCTACATTGAGTGGAATGTGGGGTGGGGAAAATGCGTATATGGTGTTGCATAAGATTTAGACCTCTTTTCTCACAGTAAGCCATTGCAGAATTGGGAATGTCATTGTTTAAGTTCACCCATTCTTAGGGGGGGGGGGCTCTTCCAGGCTTGATTAATCGAGTAAGAAGACTTTCAGATTCAGGCATAGCTCTCAGACTGGCTAAGGTGGCCCATTCAGGATCATGGCATTGCCCTGCTTCAGGAGTAGGTCATCTAGTCACCGAGGTTCCAGAGCAATTGGGGCTGGAGTGGCCTATGGTTACCCCTTTTGGCTCATCCACTTCAACCCCCCCCCCCCCCCCCAGTACCTCAGAGTCCTAGTCCAGCTCTCAAAGCACTTCACCATGCTGGCTCTCAAAATTTAAAAATAATTCCTGTTAATTTTAATGAGGCTTATTGAGGAGAGCGTTCCACCAGATTATTCCCTTTGTGTCTATATGTATATTTCTTGTTGCACGTGAATTTTGGCATGCTGATGGATTCTTTTTTTTTAAAAAAAATCACATTTTATAAATGCAGAATAATAATAAGGCAACAAAGCCTACAGTATTTTTAAAAAGGCATATATAGTAACTTCCTAAATGAAAAAGATAAATTTACACACAGTTTGCTTTCCGTATTTCCGCTTTTCCTAACAGTCATCTGTTTAATTCAGTTTGTCCTTCACAAATGGTAAACAGAAAGATAAAAGGTTTAAGCAAAAGAAGACTTGTTTAATAATGAATAATGTGTGCACACTGAATAATATTGCATTTTTGACATGAAGGATAGAATCCACTCAAGAAAATTCTTAATAGAAATAATCTAAATGAGGTGTTTTGCTTTGCTCCCTTCTCCCTTTGTCTCAGTAATAAAAACTTGCCGTACTCCAGGAATCTTAAACTAATACCATAGGTTTTTTTTTGTCAATTAACTATTATCATTTTATAACTTGTAGACACATTCAGTTTTAAGGTTTACATTGTTGTGTACTGGTTGTCTGGAGATAACTTTGTCCTGAAAGGCCACCTAAATGTTTTTCAAATAAAATAACAAAATCAGGTCATTATTTATTTCATTGCTGCAGTTCTGTAGCCACACATAGCCTAATCCCGCTGAATAGCCCAGAAAATAAATAAACCATTAAAATAAAACAAACCATTACAGTAAGATATGAATCAACAAAAAGAGGCCCCAATGATGTGACACTTGGTGCTTCCAGGTGAGACTTTTATTCCAGATCTCCCCTCCTTGTTTGGCATAAATTATAGTAAAATAATCTAATCTAAAACATTTTGTGGGCAGCTTTTAATATGTGCTTTGACTATTATTGAGGTATTTTTGTTGTTCTTTGATATACAAACCTAATCCAGGTCCTGAGAGGAGTGCACTAATTCTGAAAAGACAAATTTTTATGCCATAATATACTAGTTTTGAGAAAAAGCTATATTTACTGGTGTTTATTTCACGAAACAAAGATTCTTAAAGGTAGTCAGATGTTACCTATTGTCACTGTATTTCTGACTAGGAGACTAAAAGAGATCTTTCTTCCTTTCCAGCCCAATCCCACCACTGCATGAAACATTTAATATTTCAAGTATGGAATCTTATATGGCATGATAATGACATGGCATGGGCTTTTACAAATATATATTTTATTAACATAGATGTCTGGGTAGTCTGAAACAACATATAAGGAAAACTACTCCTACCAAATACACAAACTACAAAGTAACAAACTACAAGCTACAAAAAATAATAATATAACAAACAAAGTGGAGGAGAATACATATGATTTCCAACTTGCTAGCTGATGGTCATACACTCATCCCTCTCTGTTCACAGACTTGGGATCTGTGGTTTTGGTCCAGCAAACAGGGAGGGACAAAATGGGGAGCGCACCCAGGGTGTGTGCGCGTTGGCATGTGCAATAGCATTCTGCCATTATAACCAATGAGACTTGAATAACTGCAATCTTTCCGTTTCACAGGATGGTGGTGGTGGTGGTCCGGAACAGATCCCCTGTGAATTGAGAGGGGTGAGTGAAGTTATCAAATTAACCTACTTCCTCTAAATATATATCTAGGATACACTTTTACATGTTTCTCCATTCTGCTGTTTTTCAAATCCTAACATGGCTATTTTCCCCCAATATTTTCCCCCAAATCAGTTAATAAAAAGTCATTAACAGACTGGTGTCTACATATAGTCATCAGTTTATGCATTTCAGCAAGGTCATGCAATTTAATCAAACATTAATTCTGAGAAGGGATATCCACATCTGCATGCAGAGTGTTATAGCAGCTGTAATCATATATTTGGTCATTTTCCCCATGTTTCTTCTCCATCTGTTCATCCATCAACCCAAAAAGTAAAGTTCTGGCTTCAATTGGAATTTAACTTTCAAAATATCTTCCAGAATAGAAATAATAGTGTGACATGGGCTTTCAACTCATTTGTTCTTATGCATGGCCCTAATATTAGATGGATACTGAAGTGGATCATCCTAGGCAGCAGCAAATGCTGAGAAGTTTCACTAAGGTATTGGAGGAGAAGGCTGCATGTTAACTGACCTGACCTGCACCAGCTAAGATGGTCTGTCCACCTGCCTTCATGTATAGTGGAAGAGCAATGATGAAAGATCCAGTAGACAATCCAACTTTTGAACATGGAATAGAATTGACCAGCATTGTATTCCTTGCCTGTCATGCAGCAAAACATCTTAGGCTGTTCCAGGATGGAAGGGCATGGCATCCTGTGACAGCACCATGAAATCATTTTCTTTCATTTATGTGCTCTAGCAATGGAACACACCACTTGGGATCTTATTCAGTGTTATCCATTGCTACAATTTTGGTTTTACAGCTGTGGATTATATGAGAGTTCTCCCAGTTCCAAATCTCTTTTAGGAAAAAGTTTCAGCATCTGAATGGCTTCTGTGTAATGTGAGAAAGCTGCAGTAGCATTGCCATCTCCCCTCCCCAAATAAAAGTGGATTTACCACCCCTGCAGCAATCAATTTGCTGGCTACCCTGTTGCCTATTGTCCAAATGGTCAGGCAAAATATCTTGCTAAAAAGTGTTAATTGATAAGGCGTCTGGTAGTCTGAGGATACATGATTTTGTTTTGTTTTCCTAGTAATAACCTTAACATAAGTTGTTGTGTTTCTTCAAGTATTTTCTGACTTATGGTGACCCTCAGGTGAACCTATCATGGCATTTTCTTGGCAAAATTTGTTCAGTGGGGTTTTGCTCACTGTGAAACTAAGAGAATGTAACTCGCCCATAGTTACTCAGTAGATTTCCAGTGGCTGAGTGGGAATTCGAACCCTGGTTTCCAGAGTTGTAGATAAATATTCAAACCACTACAATACACTGGCTCTCATAAGAAGAAAAAACTGCCTCCTTTTGCATGGCTTTAGCCAAGTCACAAGTGAGTTGTTATTAAGCAGAATGCAAGTGATTGTGTTACAGATATTGAATAAATTCAAAGTCCTTGTTTGATTTGAGATGTTTGTATTTCCTGCTTTATAATTCCTTTTGGGGATGCGGGTGGTAATAGCCAACAACTGAACAATGAAAACAAACAGAACTGAACTGTATAGGCCTTTGAAATGTAAATGTTTTAGAAATGCTTAGGTGATATTTTAAAAATATTTAATATTTATATTCATGACAAAGGCTAATGGTATTCTTACCAGTGTTGGGTTTGTTACTGCCTTCTGTTTTGCTTTCATTCTGAAAGAATGAATACATGTAACACCTGCTTGTGAAATACCAAAAGCTAAGTCCAAATATGGCACAGCTTGAAAAATAATTGTGCATGTTTTATAATGAAGAATACAAACTATAACCTCTTAGAGCAACTAACCCCGACACCTATATTATCTAGTACAGGATTTGCCTGCTCTTACAGCATTTACGCATTCCAGTTGTAACACAGATGCGCCTCACATCAAAGTGGGAAGAAAAACAAAATAGCTATATATGGCAATTAGAAAAAAATACCAGTTCAGCTAGCTAAGAAAATAAACATACTATAATGGAGTGGCCAGCCCAGTGTTCAACTTCCTCCATGTGGCTTTGTGTTTCCTGTGTTTCTTGTCCTTTGCCCACACCCACCATCTTCTCATCAACTGCCACTGCTACCCTTCCATATTGTTTGCTTGTTTAGCAATTGTGTTCTGTTCTCTCTGCTTAGTTTCCAGGGACGTTACAAGCAGTGTTGATAAGGTCAAAGACTGAGAACAGTGAGAAGCAATAGAGAAGTAATCTTTTGGAAAGATGGTAAAAGATGACAATCTGTTCCCCTCTCCGGAAGTGTTATGTGTTGCTACGTTATGAACATTTTCCTGGTGGCAGAATGATTTATTGGGATGCATTGGTTCTAGCCTTGTTCAAAGATCCACAATGATTATTGCTTTCTGAAACCTACAGCAATGTAAGAGTTAAAAGTAAGACTCTTCTAGAAGGAAAATTACCATTTGCTCTTGGATGAGATGCACAACAGACAGTGAACAAAGCATGGTGTATAGGGTTTTTTTTTAATGTTCATACTTTTATCTGTTTGAAAATCTGGAAAGTTTTTCCACAGATATCAGCAAGTTTTATTTAATCATTTCATAAGACATATGTGTGCCTGTGTGGTACCATATAATATACATGATAGCCCCTTGTAGTGATTTCTACTTATCTACTAAATTCTTGTAAGATGAAATATTTTCCTCAGTGATGTGTCCATGCAAACTTTTCATTCCACAAATGCTTCAGACGGAATGTGTTTAAACTGTTTCTGTTGCAGAATAATGTACTAAATCTTGAGAGCAGATGGACTCTAATGGAAACAGTTATTCACACCACCATTTGTTTATTTTAGGTGCTTCTGGAGAGCTATAAATTGTCAATTCTGGTGCAGATGTAAATGGAATCTATGTACAGCTTTCATCAACACTTTCCTCTGCTTGGCCTTTTTTTAAACTTTACATTCTTCTCTAAAGTAGTTTCATGATGCTATAATTATGTGAAACATTTGGTGGGAAATAAAATGGAACCCCACCTATTTTCTCAAATGTCATTAATTCAAGATAAAGGCTGAATTTTGGAAAAGTTTGAATTGGGCCCAAATGAAGCCGACCTTACTAAAGCTTGACAAGTTATATGGATATTTTAACCTCTCCAGAAGTGGTTGCTTTTATCTCACAATCAGATGAGTTGTTTGTGGTTACCCATGTCTGTACTGATCTAGATCAGAAGGATGTATGGCAATATACATTTTCTCTTCCACCATTGTCCCAGTCAGGATCATCTTCACCTTCATGACTGTTATTTGGTCCTACTGATCTTGGTGCTAGTGAAATTTTCCTCCTTGACCACACAAAAGCTGTGGGAAAATGGGTTGTCTGGCCTGGGGCTACAACATTCCCCTTGTGCCCAACCCTTAGGCTATGGAACTTCCCCATGGCTTATATTTAATACAATAATATTAAGGATGGAAGAACCACATGCATACCTCCTGCAACTTTAGGAAGTTTCCTTTTTGTCACAGTAATGGCAAAACTAGATGTAATCTTAAATGAAACTTCCTAGAGTTGCAGGAGGTGTGAGATAACTTCGGCAACAAAAGAGACTAAGGCCTATTACAGACTGCCAAAATAAGGCTGCTTCGGGTCTCTTTGGAGGTATGCTATTTAAATGTTGCATGCATCCTAAGAATCCGGAAGCTGCACCAAACAGTAGGTAATGGGAGGCTCAATCCACCTGAAATTTTCAGGCAGAATTGGTCCATTGGGTCACTTGTGTAATCAGGATGTGCAGTTACATGACTAAGCACAATAAATTATTAAGACAACTATTGTGCCTAAGTTCTCCCACTAATTGCAAGGGTACACAAAATGTTTCCGTCCACACTTACATGGAAGTAATTTACAAAGAACCAACAGAGGGAACTTCTAAAAGATATTAGCCATGACCCCCAGATCCCTTGATAAATTACTGCCAGCTCATATCCCATCAGTGGATATATGAAATTGTGATGGTGGTGGTGGTGATGATAATGATGATGATTTTCCCTCAAGGCAGTACTTTACACTTATATTCACCTACTTTTCATTTACCACTTTAAAGCCCATTCTCCCAGTTTAGGGAACACCTTTTGGAATTCTTCACTTTTTTTTTTATTCTCACCACCCTAAATAATTTATTTTCACTGGCAAATGTGATCACCTTAGTATACCTCTTTAATTCCAGACTTTAAATCAGGAGATTCTCTGTACCTTAAGCCTTGTAGATACATATGTTTTACATTTTCTTTTGAGAGTATTATGTGAATGATCCTGTAGGATGTCTCCTCCACAGTTCTTGTTTTTAAATCAGTGTGGTGGAAGGCTGGTTTGTTTTCACTGTTTTGTAAAACACAGTGAAACAACTAGCTTTGTTTCAACTTAAAAAAAATTAATAATGACCTTCCTGTCAATATTGAGTCCCCGCAACCTGGAAGACAGTTTCAGGATTCCTGTTTGGGTGGCTTCAGTCTTAGGTTATTTTGGCAAATATATGCCATTATGCTCCAGGTTTTGAGTAGTGGTAGTGGAGGACACTGAAAATGCACATGTTTCTGAATGTGATCAACAAAACATTCCACAGAAGGCTTATATTCTGTGTTCCTGATATCCCAGGTTGTCAGGCTACTCAGTCTTGAAAAAGTGGTTGCAGGAGATCTGGTTCAGTAGGAGATTTTGGGTCTCTTCTGGTGAGTAATTTTGACATAAGTTAAAATTTTGAGATGTGTCTGTGAACTCTCAGAGGTCTAATTTCCCTGTTCTTAAAGTTTAATAGGCCTGCTTCATTACCACTGATGAACCAAAATTGCCAGGAGCCAAATTTTTTGACGTCTGCATTACTTATGTGTTTGATAAGATAGTAATGGAGAACGCGAATAGATCGCTACTAACTGTGATCCCACCCATCCTTATTAAATCTACACATGAAAGCATATGAAGAGGATACCTATGCAGTGGCACATGCAGTTTGTTAAATCTTTAAATGGATATGCATAGCTATTTTAAAGAGCTGCATATTTTCTCAGGTTTGATTTCTTATCAATCTAAGGTTTTAAGATTCTCCATGATATTCCCTGTTTTTGTGGAAGAGATCATTCAGATCTGCAATAAAGCAGACTGAAATATCCATCTGAATGGTGGACAATAACACTGATGTATTTAGCTTTAAAGGCTAAAGGCTTAAAAAGGCTGTCAGATGGATCTCTCCGGCAGGCCTTTCCGAATAGATAACCCTGGCCTCAGAATCCTGTTCTATGAGTCCCCAGGTCCTCCTTGAAATGCTACCGTAGTTTACGTTTTATTTGTTTGTTTATTTTGTTTGTTTGTCTTGTAATAAGGTGTATGTGTTAATGTAGTTTAATTAGTTGGTTTTAATTATAATTGATTTAATAATTTTTTAAGGGGGGAGGGAATTTTGATCTACAATGTATTGTATTTTATTGTTGTTAGCTGCCCCGATTGATCTCAAGGGGCGGGATAAAATAACTTTCATTATTATTATATTATTAATATTTTTTCCAGGGCAAATAGTGCAGAAACCACATTTTATATCCTATATTAAAACAAAGGCGGGTTACAGACCGCCCATTTGGGTGGGCTGTACCCGCCCCTTTCCTGGTGTATCGGGGCCTCAGTGGCTAGAACGGCAGCCGCTGAGGCCCGATCCGCCGCTTTTCAGGCTGCTTCCCCACAGCCTAAAAGGGGTGTCCCTGGGGCTTCAAGCCCCAAGGACACCCCGCGGCGGCAGGAGGAGAGAAAGGGGCCGCTAGGCCCCTTTTTCCTTTGGTCCACTGGGCGCAGCTGTGTGAAGGCTGCACCCAGCGGACCAAACCAGGAAGGAGCTCAAAACGGAGCTCCTCCTACTCTGGCGCTAAGGGCGACTAAGCACCCTGGCTCTTAACAAGGACGTCACATCCGCGCTGCCGCGATAGAGGCAGCGCGGTCGTGACGTCCCATGCGGCGCCGTGTGGAACAGCACCCGCCATTTGTGCATGCGGAGCGGCACTAGGGTTAGGGGGGTGCGGAAGCACCGCCCTTTTTCTAACCCTAGTGGGCGCTCTGCATGCACAAAATGGCCATTGTAACGGGCCTAACTCTCAAGACAAGAGAATAGCCCATTATTGTTTCATCTGAAACAGTGATACATTCTTAAAATCATAACTGAGCTATAATGAAATCATAATTTTTTTACAAGGAAAAATATTGTTTTTTTTCCACCATGGTGGTGCATTCATTTAAATAAGTGATGGGGAATGTATGTCCCTCTCAGTGGAGATTATCAGACAGGGAAGGGAGCAAAGTGGATCGCTCTCCCGTCCTTATCTCATCTGCAAAAGACATTCATACATGCACTGATCCTGTCATTATCCTGTCAGCAAAGTGGAATTGTATTAACAGGTTCTTCCATTATTGCAAAATGAAGGGCAATGATGGGACAGTTCCATCTCAGAGATGGGAAAATGTCAGAATCAGTGCGAAATCATGTGAAAGTCCTTCCTGCGAGTATGGACAAGGATGACACAAGGACAGGACAAGGATGTCCTTTTCCCTATCTGATAATCCCCAATGTTAACTGCAGTCCCTGTCAGTTCTCACCATAGACCCTGTTGGCAAGGGTTGATTGGGGCTGCAGTTCAGGAATATCTGAGTGCATTCATATACCCCATGCCAGTATAAATGATTCCATAGTTTAAGAAGGAAATAATGATGCCAATCTCACATTGATTTCTTTGATTTTTAAAACAGTTCTGCTATTGTGCTTGTGTTTCTCTATACATGTAAAATGATGAAAATTATCATATATAATATATTGGCTGGAAGGGGCATTTTATTTTAATAATATTCTTTTAAGTTCCCTATTTTTTCAGACTCAAAAGCTACTAAATTAAATTGTTTCCAGTGTGATGGCATTTATGGATTTTAGAACTTAATGATGAACATTAGTGTTACTGAATTCTGCTAAGAATTAAGTATTACTAAGATTTCAGAAATATAACTTCCACAAATATTACTGTAACTTTCCATTTTTTATTCTACACCCAGAAAATCATGAAAGCAGCATAAAGGCATACAGATATGGAAACTCATAAGAGGGCCTTTCATACTCTACACTTATAGCACTGTGACCCCACTTTAACTGTGGAGATTATCACACCAGGGTCAATTCAGCAATAATCGTGGTAGTGTTTGATATTTTCACACAGTTGCGTGATAATTGCAACATAAATGCCAAATAATATCAAGATTTCATTCCACACACATCCATAAATGAATGATTAGTACATTGGAATTGATTGTTTTGCTCATACACTGTTTTGGTGCTACAGCGCATGTCTGCAAATCATATTTCTATCCAGCACAGAATAAAATACAATAAAATAAAATGTATTACTTCACCACATTCTTTTAATCCAGTGTAAACAAATGTGTGCCCCATATCTCAAAGGAAGACAGAAATCCACTGCAAAACCGATTCTGGCAATGAGAACAGATTGTCTCCACTGAAATGAAGTCTGGGTAAATGTCCCTAGTTGCTTTCCCAATAATGCGAATGAAGTGTTATGAACTTTCGCACTCTCACAATTGGGATTCATTTGCACTATTGATAAGCCATTCATGGGACTTCCCTGTGAATGGTTTGTTGCCAGAAAATGCCAGGTTCTTCACAGGAGAAGTCCTGGATGAGTGCGAGCATGAGACCTATGCAATTGAATGGGACTTGAGCTTATGCGTTTTTCAGCTTACGCGGGGGAGTCCAGAACGGATCCCCCATGTAAGCCAAGGGACCACTGTATTTAGTCAAGGGATTTTGTAGCGTATAAGCAGTTTTTTTGAACAAGGGGTAATAAAATGATGCAAAATGTAATGCAGGCTTGGTTTTGAAGTCCTTAGCAGAGACACAAATATATGGATGTGCAATACCAGTTTAGTTCATACACACTGCAGGTTTCAGCCTGTGTTACTTGCTGCCTACCCATCAGGTTGTTGTTGTTGCATGCTGTGCGTTTTGTGGTACCATGGGCTGCCATAAATGTCAAGGAGACAAGCCCATTTTCCAGGAATGTGTCTCACACTTGTCAAAATTTAAATATCAAACCAAGATACAGTATGAATGGACACACCCACTGAGCAATTTATCTGTTGATTTATGGCAATAGAAAATGAGGTCTCTCAGATCTTAACATGATTATTTTAGCCTTGTTGTTGAAAATCAGCAGCATAAAGTAAAACCAATCCAAGAAATTTGAAACAGTGTAGATAATGTGAAGTCAAAGGCTTTCATGGTTGGCATCCCTAGTTTTTTGTGGGGTTTTCAGGCTATGTGGCCATGTTCTAGAAGAGTTTATTCCTGATGGTTCATCAGCATCTGTTGCTAGCATCTTCAGAGAATGCTGGCATGGAAGACAGCTGGGTATATATATACTGTGTGACCCTGGGTAGGGAGGAGTGATTTCCATGTTAATCTATGTATTGTTCTGTTGTTGATGGCAAGGCATCATGGTGGGAGGATATGCAAAGAGGATTAGTGTCTGTTTATTTAGTGATCATTGTCTGCTGGGAAAACCCCTGACCCTGGTGGTGCAGTGGTTAAATGCCTGTACTGCAGCCAATCACCTACAAACCAAAAAGGTTGCAAGTTCAATACCAGCCCAGTGGCTCAAGCTCGACTCAGGCTTGCATCCTTCCGAGGTCTGTAAAATGAGTACCCAGATTATTGGGGGCAATTAGCTTACAGTTTGTAAATCACTTAGGAAGTGCTTAAGTGTGCTGATAAGCAGTATAGAAATGTACTTGCTATTGCTATTGCTATTGGTTTCTCATTTGCATTTGCTGAGCCCTGATTTTGCTGTTTTTCAGGACTGGTAGCCAAACTTTGTTCACTTTAAACGTTTCTTCTTTCCTGTTGAAACTGTCCAAGTGTTTGTGGCTTTCAATGGCTTCCCTGTGCATTCTGACCTGATAATTGTTGGCATGGTCTAGAATTTCAGTGTTTTAAAACAGCATTTTATGCCCAGGATGGTTTATAATGTGTTCCATTACTCCAGGCTTTTCTGGCTGACTCAGTCTGCTGTGTCTCTTGTGTTCCTTGATTCTCGTGAATGTTTTCCACATGGCTTCATATATTTTTGCAGTAAATCTCCTATGGGAAGACAGAAGCATGTTAACCACAGAATCCACATGACCACAGTCCTTTAACCCCTTCTGTTCAACCTCCCGGTGGCTAATTAAAGCCAAGCCACATCTGGATGTTGATGAGGACCTGCTGTTGAGGAAGATGCCATGGATCTGTTAGGATTCATTAGATCTTAAAACAAGGCTTCCTGGGCCAGTAAGGTGTAATGAGAACCACTGGTGCTTGCACCTTTCTAATCATTCTGGCCATGAGAGGAAAGGAAAGGATACAGGAGATTCAATGGCCAGTGGCACTGTAATGGATATATGCCCTCTGCTCATGGACAAGGGAATCTGGTGAAGAATCTGGGAAGCTTGTGATTATACACAAATATGTCCACTACTAAGGTCACAGACCTTCTCTCCAACTGGATAAACACAACAGGATTCAAGTTCCACTCCCCTGAGTAGTAAGGTGTGTCTGCTCTGGAATTATGGCTGACAATTGCTGATTCTCTGGACATGCTGGGCTGACAGAGACAACAGCACTCTCTCTGCCTACCGCATAGGAGAACTGCCTCTCTGTAAAGGGAGCAAGAGCTAGATACTCTTTGTTTTGCTGTGTAGGGGTGTGTGGCTGTGTTGTCCGTGAGAATGAACACGTGTTTTCCCTTGAGCAATGAGGCAAGTGGAGGAGATCATGATGGGACACTCTAATCTCCAACCAATTGATGGGATGCCTCTTCTTTCTGGGTCTCCAGAGTCCTTGAGCCACTGCATCCTGACAATGTGTGCCCATCAACTGAGAAGACTGACATCTGAGGTTACTGTGATGCAATGAGGCTTTGCGAATGGACATCCCTTCAGAAGACTGAATAGACAAGATTGCCACTATCTTAAGATCAGGATGCATACTTTGATCCACATGCCTATCATGGAACAAGACACCTTGTATCCTAATGAAACTGGATTCAAGGACATGGACAACAAGTCACAATATCTAAATGCCTTAGTCCTGTGAATGTAAATTTTTAATGCTCTGCTTCATGGTTAAGTAGGAATATAAGCTTGAGTCCCACCATTCCCCACTCTAACCATGGCACATCCCTTCTATATAAAATAAATAAGTATATGCAACATATATTAGGTGAAAGAAAGAAAGAAAGAAAGAAAGAAAGAAAGAAAGAAAGAAAATCATGGTTATTGAACCTAAGAGAATGATATGGATACAGAGGAAACATGATCTTGAAGACAAATGTGCAGCACTTCATGCAACAGCCACCATATTTCATAACCCCCTCACAACACCAGCAGTCCTTTTTATAACTCCCAGTTGATGATCAAATGCTTCCCCTTAAGCACCTGTCATCTAGGGGTGGCCTCAGTGTTATCATTTTCAATATTTATACATTGGAACTTATGATTCTAAAGGTATGCGCTTGTGGAGAAATTGCACATATATCCACAATGGTACTTCCATTCTCTTTAACAAGTACCGGGCTCACTGTCTCTCTTCCCCATTGCTATATTACAATCTCTCCCCAAGTGATGAGATGCTAAAGAGAAGAAAGGCTTGTCCAGTGAAAGACAGAGGCACCGAGTGTAGAAAAGCAACATTTTGGGACTATAGCTTCCAGAATCCTTCCATGACCATGCTGTCTGGAGATTCTGGGAGTTGTAGTTAAAAATAGTAACTTCTTTGTAGTAGAAACATTAGCTTCTTTCCTTGTTCATGAGAAACAATAATCCATACTGGATGGTATGCAGACATCATATCTTTTCACTTTTTATGGCATGTATGAAATATCCTAAATTGCACCTGGACCTTCTATCTGCTAGTGGTAAATCCTAATCTTACGAAGCAAGATTAATACTGCCAATGTCCCCCACCTAGACTTTTATTTAAAAACTAATAAGTCTTTTTGAAGAAGTCGGTATGAGGATGAAATGTATTTTTTTGTGCTACAGTTATAATTACTCTCACAATAATAACAGATTCAAAATAGAACGTAGGGCTTTTATTCCCTATAGAAAGTTATTCTTCAAGCATTTAGCCTAATATAGTGGCTGAAGGTATATAATACCCTTCTGCTTCACTAGGCATTTTATAAAGGGACATTAAAATTGATTTTCTACATCTTGGCAGATGAAAAAAGTGTGCTACATGCCCTATTGCCCAAAAGTGTGCAAGCATAGAGCAAAGGTTGCAGTGACAGGGGTTTCTGTGGTATCTGGAGGCCCGAGTTACTGAACTGGAGAAACAGGGAGACAGATTTATAGAGACATCTAATCAAAGCATTGTGAAGTGAACATACCTCATGACTGCTTGCTGAAATCCTCTCTATGGGAAGGTCACCTCATAATAGGAGAGAGAGGAACAAGGATGGGAAAGGGGTAATCAGTATTAGATGGGTCTCGTGTTCCGGCAAATGTGAAGGTGGACATTAAACAACTGCCTGCTCCTTGAATGAAAAATTTAAAACTTGGTGAAGTGCTGAGAAGTGACTGGAACTAAAAACAGCTAAAAGATTACAACAGATACAGGGAGTGTGATTAAAAACATTCAATTAATATCTACTAAATATTAGGCAGTAAATGTTAGGCAGTAAGAGTCTAATATCTCAGGCCTTCCTTCCCCTCTGATTTTAAAGGCAAAAGGAGGTATCACAGAGTGAGAGTGCTATCTTGGAA
>NC_056526.1:146620084-146624538 GCF_019175285.1 Sceloporus undulatus | reverse complement strand
CTTTCTTTCTTTCTTTCTTTCTTTCTTTCTTTCTTTCTTTCTTTCTTTCTTTCACTATATGCTGCTGTCTCCTACTGCTGTTTGTGGCTTTTAAAATTTTCACGCCAGTGTTTAAGTGCTATTAAATCACCTCTCAAACATAGAGGAAGTGCACGTGTATGAAAGCCTGGCGTGCTTCCTTCCAGGGAATCACCAGCTCCCTCGAGCATCACAGAATCGTTTGAGGAGAGGCAAATTGCTATGCATGCAAAGTTTCCGTTCATAGGAATTTGCCTTTCTCTGAACAATTATCTTATATGAAGGTAATCATAATCTTATATGAAGAGGATGCTGAACATTCTCCATGGAGTCTTTCTTCACCACCTGTTCCTAATGCCTCTCCCTTTCAAAGTTTCTCAAACTATGGCTGGTAACTGTAGGTCTTGATCAGCTTGGGAAGTACTGAGCTGCTTCTGTATTCTCTGCCTCAGGAATATGTCACAGGATTGGTGCTTTACGGGTTTTTTTCTGTTTTATTGTGAACTCTCTTAAGATTCCCACCTTCATCACTCTACCCGAAATGGTTGAAGTCATAGTATATTTTCTGTTCATGGTCTGAGAGACACACATGGGTTGCACCATTGTTAGCAAAAGCATAGTACAAATGTTTTTCTTTTTTCAGTTTTTCTTAGGCCTTTGATTCCCTTCTCTTTGGTTCTTGAAAACGTCTTTGCCTGTCAGTGAAAGTAAAACTGAGAGCTAGGCTAGGCTAGCTGTGTGTTGAAGGGAGTTCCACATCCTGGGAACAGCCACTGGAATGTGCACAGGAAGAGGAAGATGGGGTAATGATAGACCTGGTGGTGGTTCATGCTCCTCCAGGTTGATGCAGGACTTAGCCATAGTTTTTTCAGGAAATATTTATTAGATTCTCAGCATTTTAAAGTGATAAATTCCATGAAGGTATAGCTTGCTCCTGAATAGAGATGCATAGATATTAGTACCCTGTTGGTCATCTTCTTCATTATTATCATTGTTGCCATTATCATCATCTCCCCCAAAATCAGTGGTGTCACTAGGGTTGTGTGTGGGGTGCAAACCACACAAGGTAATACCCCAGAGAGGGTTGTCCATGTTGTAGGGCAGTACACCCACAGACTCGCGCAACTGTTGGGTGACCTATCCCTTTCTTACTTGCCCAGCAATCACCCTAGACCCCAAACTGCCCTCCAGAGGCCATAGCATTGCCTCCTCAAGCAGTGGAGGCTGCTGACAGGGGCAATGCTTTCCATCTGTGCTCTAGTGTAGCTGCAGCCATTCTGGACCCCCAAATGACTCTCTGGATGCTGCAGCAGTCTGCCCCTCCCACACCTCCTGCACCTTCCATGCCTCCCCCCGCAATAACCCCAGGGATGCCACTGCTGAAATATTTGATGTAACATTACTATAACTATGACTATTATTTGGGGAATGAAGGTGGCATTATATAACTTAATGGTTAGAGAAGAAGTGGTGGGGACCCTCCCTGGAGAGGCTTCTGACTTGGCAACCCTATTAAGCATCTCAGGCAACAGAATTTGGTATCAAGAGAAGGTGAAAATTGGTTATTTAGCTATAGTACAACCCTGCCTTAAAGATGTAGGGTTTTAGGATTAGACAGAGGTCTCTTCTGCTGGCAGAAAGGCCATTCTGCCAGTGCAAATGTTCTGTCAACTCAACCCTCTCCTTCCAACTGATCTCAGAGATCTGTTGACAAAGAAATCTGTGAGCAGAATTGTTCTACTGCTTAAGCTCCACCACGAGAGCAGGAAAACAAAACTAAACAAAAGAGGGATGGAGGCAAGCAAAGAGCCAAGTTACAAGAGATTCAAACCTCCTTCAGTGGAGCAACACAGTGCAGCAACACAGTCACAAAATACAATGCTGGCAAAATGTTCAGTTCTGAATAATATCCAGCTCCTTTTGCCTTTGAGGTATTTACATTCAGCACAGCTTCAGATGACCTAATGTCAGCTGATCTGGCCCTTGGCCATTTTGGCTAATTAGGACTATGGTCTTAATTTCCTACTATTACATTTTTAGTACCCGGTAGGGGATGAGGAGCTTGTAAGATTTTCTGCTTCAGATGCTAAAATAACTTGGCTAGATTTTGTGTACTATGTACCTTGATTTGGGGGATTGGGAGAGGTAGGCATCATTTTTTGCTCTGCCCTAGTCAGCAAAATATCTTGCTTTAGATCTGCCCGCTAAATAGAAGCAGTTGGCAGGAGAGAAAAAAAATACTCTGTGAAATAGTTCCTTCTAATATTGAGGTGGAATCTCTTTTCCTGCCATTATTTCATGTCCTATTCTTTACAGCAGCAGAAAACAAGCTTGCTCCATCCTCAGTATGACACCCCTACCAACACCTAAACAGGGCTATCATATCACCTCATAACCATCTCTTCTAAACATACTCAGCTCCCTAAGTCTTTCCTCATAGGGCATGGTTTCTAGACTCTTCACCATTTTTGTCATCCTGTTGGACACGCTCAAGCTTCTCAACATCTTTTTTGAATTGTGGTGTCCAGAACTGGACACAGTATTCCAGGTGAGGCCTGTCCAAAGCAGAGTGACCTTGATCTAGACACTATACTTCTATTGATGCAGTCTAGAATCATATTGGCCTTTTTAGCTGCCGCATCACACTGTTTACTCATGTTCAACTTGTGGTTTACTAGGACTCCTAGATCCCTTCCACACATAGTCTTGTTAAGCTACGTGTTCCCCATCCTATATCTGTGCATTTCATTTTTTTGCCCTAAATACAATACCTTACATTCTCTATGTTGAAATTCATTTTGTTAGCTTTGGCCCAGCTTTCTAGTCTATTAAGGTCATTTTGAATTTTGATCCTGTCCTCTGGAGTATTAGCTATTCCTCCTAATTTGGTGTCATCTGCAAATTTGATAAGCATGCCCCCAATTCTGTCATCTAAGTTATTGATAAAGATGTTGAATAGCACTGGACCCAGGACATAACCCTGTAGCACTCCACTGGTCACTTCTCTCCAGGATGAAAAAGAGCCATTGTTGAGCACCCTTTGGGTTTGGTTAGTGAAGCAATTACTAATCCACCTAATAGTTGTATTGTCTAGCCCACATTTTACTATCTTGTTTGCAAGAATAACATGGGGGGTTTTGTCAAAAGCAAATGATGTTCTTTAAAAGCTTTCTGTTTTAAATGCCTGTCTGAACAGAAAGGTCTTAGCCTGCTGGTGGAAGGACAACAAAGAGGGGGCCATTCGGGTCTCCCTGTAAGGGAGTTCCAGAGTCTAGGGGCATACACTGAGAAGGCTCTCTCTCATGTTTCTACCAACAGTGCTTGTGATGGTGTTGGGACTGAGAGTTGCCTCTCCTGAAGATCTCAGAGCCTGGGCAGGTTCACATAGGGAGATACAGTCTGCCAAATAGCCTGGACCTGATCCATATAGGGCTTTATAGGTCATAACCAACACTTTTAATTGTACACAGATACAAACTGGCAGTCAGTGAAGCTGTTTCAACAGGGACATTTGTGTAGTCCTAGTTAACAGTCTGAGTGAAACAAAAGAAAAATAAGAGAAACAAAAGCTATCAATGAGATTCACATTCGAGGTTCCCACTCATCACCATATGGAAGTATGGGTTCCTTACTTCTTTCATATAATTGTGGGAGTGGAGGATACAGAACTGATTACAGAAGCTGCTCTGGGCATTTGCTATTGTATTTACCCTCTGGGCATTGTGGGAGGAAAGGGCATCTGCTAGTAGAATCCTGCACTTTCTATGACGTCTACTATAACTTCCAGAGGGTCAACTGTATCAGGCTGTTACAGTGAAAACAGCAAATATGAACACATTTATTAACAAACAGTCAGTACCAGCCTTTGGGTCTCCCCTTCTTTCTCCTCTACAGAGCAGGATCCATATAGGTTTGCATATTTTTAAAAAAGCAACAGCTGCTTGGTCTGGTTATAGAAGTATGAAGTTGAGCACAGGGAAGTCTTTAGTTTAGGTGTAAAAACTTTTTTTTAAATCTAAACATTTGCAAACTGGTTGTTTCTGCAAAAAGGGGAAAGTATTTCAATAAAAGTAGACAGAGTGAGGAGGAAATGAAACAACCCCTGAATTCAAGTGAGCTGAATGACCGGACTAATCATAACAAAGCCAACAGGAAACAGGAAAGGTCTTATGCTTTATTTTTTTTCAGAAGCCTGATACTACTGAGACAGCAAAAAGCAGGACTGAAGAGAATCTGTGTCTGTGTCCATACTGACACACACACACACACACACACACACAGAGAGAGAGAGAGAGAGAGAGAGAGATTTGTTGTCTTTGCATCTTCACAGTGAGGCAACTAAGTGGACATATAAGTACTCCAGTGTTCTTGGTGTTCCTTCCTGATTGTATCATCATCATCATCATCATCATCATCATCATCATCATCATCATCAT
>NC_056526.1:146591383-146620074 GCF_019175285.1 Sceloporus undulatus | reverse complement strand
ATCATCATCATCATCATCATCATCATCATCATCATCATCATCATCATGCTGGCATCCATCTTCTATATTTTCTCCCAGTTCCAAAGTCATAGATTAAACTTACACTTCATAAGACATGAGCCTATTTCGTTTCAGTAGAGGGAAAAAAATCATGATTTGTGCAGCTCTGACAGTGAACAATAAGGATGAAGCTGCTGAGTAGTGATCATGGATGTGCCAGAAAAAAAATCACAGCATGAAGATCACTTCCCACATTACAGTTTCCTTTCTGTTAATCACTGCCTAGGGAATAACATATACAAAGGAAGCATCATATGGAAGCTTACAAGAGCATCACATGGAATGAGAGAAGTTCTGTATAAAAACTAGAGTTTGAGGAAATGTTAGTCTTTTCTGAGGCCATGACTCTACTGTTGTTAGGGGAAGGAACCCCAATTATCTTAAAGGATGTCCTTTCAGACTGTTGATGCTAAGAATCTTCATGCCAAGTTCAAGATTGATTAAAAAAACAACAAGGTCACTTGTGCTAATAAATCATTATCTTCTGCTGTAAGTTACAAGTGGAATTGGATGCAATATTCCACACTCCTGGGGATATTGACCCCTTTCTCTGCACTCATTCTGCTGCATTCTGTCCACACCAGTCGACATGATACACTACTGGGTAAAGATGGAAGAAATTCATTTCACCTTAATGACCACTGGGTTGGGTTGGGGGACCAAGCTAAGTTCTTTGAAAGGGTTGAATATTTAACACTTAATCATAGGCCCCATTCCCACTGGCTTATAAAGCGGATCAAGACTTGGATTATGGGGGCATCATGCCCATTTGAGCGCGTATTTGATCTTTATTGCACTGATTTCATTCCCATTGGAATTCGGATCTGATCCCCATGGAAAAAACTGGGTTAATTTGACTATACTTATTTGGAGGTTTTTCCTGCACCTCCTGAGTCTGATCCAGGGCAAACGAATGGGAACGGCAAGGGTGTCTGATTCAGGAACTTGGGGATGGGAGGAGCAGTGCTCAAGGGGCTGGCCTGGGGGTGTTACCCGCTTTGTTCTCTTTCCTGCATTACCGGCACCATTTCCCCCCATTCACATAGCCTTTCCCCCAGTGGAGTGGGAAGCAGGGTAAGGTGATCACGTGTGTAGACAAATTTATTTTTTTTAAATTAAGCTTTCGATCGCCTAGCCGCTCTGTCAGGTGTCCAAACATAGCAAATTGCTACATTGACCTCCAAATGTGGTAAACACATTACGCCCCCTGCAACCTCCCCCCTGCTCCACATTCATAGACTGATGTGTGAGGAGACCCATTGAACAATATTTTTAACTATTATTACAAGCCTGCTCAATCGCCCCCCAGACAGCCCAGGGAGCAATAGGGGAGGCAAAGGGACTTGGGGAGATAGAGGTTCCTTCTCCCTTTCCCAGAGGGGCTCTGGGAAGACACAGGAGAGCTTGGGGGGCAAAGGGACTTGGGGGGATGGAGGCTCCTTCTCCCTTTCCCAGAGGGGAAAAGTGCCTAAGCGATTGACTGTTTAAAAACAAAACAAAACAGAAAGACACAAATGGGAGTGGGGAACAAAAATAGCCCACACCAAAATGCATTGAAGGAACTGACATCACTGTGACATCTAATCGCCTAAGTGCTTGGTTGACAGCTGCTTTAAAAAAAAAAGGTTCCGGAAGGACACTGGAAACAGGGAGTAAATTACTCTGCTTTAAAATACAGCAGGGAAAAATCCAATGGGAACTAAAACATGGGTCAAAATAAATTGAGTCATTTTGCAGCCTTTCCTCATGGGAATGAAGGACCAGATTCGATTAGGACTTGGACAAAAAATTCGAGCCAGAATCGCAACAATATATGTCACTTTTTGTGCCTAGTGGGAATGGGGCCATAGATTACTGCAATCTTTGCTCAAAGATGTGTCAGCTATAGTGGGATCAGGTGAAGCACAAATGCTTCTGCTGGCTGATTGCAGAGAGCTGGTGACATGATCGACTGTCAGCAGAATTGTTCTTTTGTCTAGGATCTGATCATAAAAGAACCAAAAATATGGTGGAGTAGGGGTGGGAGAGGGAGAAACCAAGTTACATCAGACTTAAGCCTTCTGTAGCCCAGGGATACAGCTACAATGCTGACACAATGTTAGGTCAGAGTTGAGGCATGTTTTAAGTACTGTAATCTCCAAAATTCCTCGTTGGATAAGAATGGGCAAGATTCAGCACAATCAGATGGCCTAATGTTGGCTCACATTACGCTTGGACATCTTCCCCAATTAGAATTGTGCTATTAATGGCCAGTTTACTATCTATGAATTGTTTATTATGAAACTGCAAGGGGAGATTGGAAGTATTTAATTGGGAAAAAATATTATTGCTAAATAATGATGGTGATTGTAAAGGGTTTTCCTCTTTTAATATTAACATTAGCATTACTGTGGAGATTATCACACCTGGATATCATGTTGGGATAGGATTGAAAAGTCAAAACTGGGTGTTATGGCATGCAGGCACAGCCGGGTGAGTGCAATCCATATGCAGCTGCACTTATCCAGCCACTTTTCAAAAACAGCAAGCTCCTGTTTTTGTAAAGCTGGTGGATAAGTTCGGCTGGGGTCCGGGCTGCATATGGGTTGCACTCACCCAGCTACAACTGTGTGTGATAACACCTGGTTTTGACATTTCAATCCCACATCTATCCTGGCAGGATTTCTGGATGCAATAATCTCCAGTGTTATAGCACTATAACATCTTTCCATTTAATCAGTAGCTCACTAATATTTTGAAAGAATTGGATGAGGAATGTAGTTTGAAAAAGGATGATTATGGTGGTGGGGAAATGACATTGCTTAAAAGACAGTAACACAAAATTCTCATTTTGCCCATATCTCTTCAAAGGAATTATTATATATTTATGGTAGTATTAACACTCTACCTTCCCCTCCCCCCCACTCCCCCCCAAAAAAATTTCAGTCAGGACAAGGTTTTCTAATCTTGATTTAAATATTGGTTAAACAAATTAAAGGGGCTATAGAATGACATGTGCTGTATTTTTGCAAAGGGATCTTGTAGCACCTTAGAGATGGTACAAGAATCTTGATATTGCATGACTAACATTAATATGTATCTGTATTTATTACAGTGAATGTGTGCTGTGTTGTCACTGGTTCTCCTGTCTGATATTAGGTATTTGGAAAATTTCTCAGACTTGTTTTCTGCTGAATTCAATTTTTTTTAAAAAAAAAGTCAAGTTATTTTTCCATCCTGCATGCAAAAAAATAAATAAAATTAAATTAAAAAAAAATGTAATTTTTCAAACACCAAGTGAAACAAAATTTTATGCACTGGCCAAATGGAGAGAAACATTGTATACACTACAGTGTACACATGTTAAAAACAATTAGCCTCCCAACACTGGTTTAAATCAATTCTGTCCCACTGTTTGTAATAGGAGGGGTTTTAAAAAAAAAGGGGGGGGGATCCATGTGAAGAGGTAGAAAAGATATAAAAACAGTTCCCTTTTCACTCATGACTTGAAAGCAAAAGCTATCAGAGCTTTTGGAAAGAACAGACAATTCAAAATTGGAAGTCTGCATCCTTCAAACTCCACCACAAATTTGATGCAACAGAAAGGAGTGGAGAAAGACAAGCTCTAAGGCTGTTTTTTCAGGCTCCACTTTCCTCCAGCAGCTCACATATGTTTTGCAAAAATACTCCCCATCCTTTAGACACATGATTGACTTAGGGTTGCCATTCGTCAGGACTTCCAAACCGGGAAAAATTTTCAAATGTAGGACACATTTTTTGTGTGGCCTACATTTGAATAGGAGCCTCGTTGAGGGGAGGCTTTCCCTCCCGGCCTGGGCCCCCAGCCTCGCCGCAAGTGGCGAGGGCAATCCCAGGGGTGGGGGCAAACCAGGGCGGGACCGTGCAGACCTGCCCCAAACCAGGAAAGTCCCGCCCCCAGGTGGGATATGGCAAGCCTAAATTGACTTCATGTTGCAAAAATGCCCTTTCAGTTGGCTTCCTGTTGCAAAAACAATCCAGCTACCGCCAAAAAGCATGGTGAAATTTTCACCATGCTACCTTTAAGGGCCACATGGGGTCTGTTTTCCCCCAAAAATCTATGATGGGAGCATGGCAGCTTGTGGGATTGGGTATGGCCTTTTAAGGACCCATGGAGACCTCTCAACTCTTAGCAAGAGCCTGCCCCTTCACTATAATAACTACATCTGCCCTGTGTGAACTGCAGTGTGTGATCCACAATGAGAAGGACACCATATTGTGGGATACAAAAAAATTATCCTGTCCAGAGGAGTGTTTATATGTCCAGAACCAGAAAACAGGCGATAGAATAAAAATGAAATAAAATTAGACCGACTAGAGTAAAATAAGACATGTGCATCTTGCATGTGGGATATTTCTTAACTCCAATTAATTCCAATGCCTCCCCCCCCCCCCCCCGGTTTGCCAATGGAACAGAAATTGATATTGGGCCAAATTTATGAGACAACCAAAACATATCACTTCTGCTTTGCTGGATCATGTTCCACTGAAAAATATCATGAGATGTTTCTTGTCTCAGTACTTTCTGCTGTCTTGAACAAAAAGTAGTTTGTTGTTGTTAAGGACCCGGAGCAATGGACACAAGCTACTGGAAAAGAGATTCCATCTCAACATTAGGAGGAACTTCCTGACTGTAAGGGCTGTTTGACAGAGGAACACACTCCCTTGGAGTGTAGTGGAGTCTCTTTCCTTAGAGATCTTTAAGCAGAGGCTGGATGGCCATCTGTCACGGATGCTTTGATTGAGAGTTCCTGCATGGCAGGCGGTTGGACTGGATGGTCCTTGAGGTCTCTTCCAACTCTATGGTTCTATGGTTGTTAACTGCTATACTGTGACTTATAGAGCCTTCATGAATGCGAGACCTCCAAGTTTCCCTATCATCTACTGCCTTGCTCAGGTTTTGCAGACTCAGAGCCATGGCTTCCTTGATTGAGTCTATCCACCTGGGATGCGGTCTTTCTCTTTTCCTATTGCCTTTTACATTGTCAAGTACTATTGTCTTTTCTAGTGACTCATATCTTCTCATAATATGTCCAAACTATGGCAGCCTCAATTTAGTCATAATGACATCTAGTGAGAGTTTGCTTTAGGACCCATTTATTTGTCTTTTCAGCAATCTACAGTATCTGCAGATCTCTTCTCCAGCACCATGTTGCAAATGAATTGATCCTCTTCCTATGTTTTCTTCACTGTCTAGCTTTCACAACCACACATAGAAATGGAAATATGATGGCACACAATTCTAACTTTAGTATTCAATTATATATCTTTACCCTTGGGATCTTGTCTAGCTCCTTCATAGTTGCTTTTCCTAGTCCATGTCTCCTGATTTCTTTTTAAAAAAAATATTTTATTTTATTTTCCACATAAAACAAAATCTTAAATCCATTGTTGTCTTAATTACACATAGCCTACATCTCTAGTGCAATTCTTTAAACATCTTCCTTCCATCTATGGTTCAGTACTGTGGTATGTGCAATAAATCATTAGCAATATTATACCCACATATATATCCTCTTACAGTAATCAAAGCTGCTAAAAGCCTAAGTTAATTGTTTTGCCCCTTCACTGCAGCTTATTCAGCACACGTGATTTATGTGTTTATATATATTCCTTTTCCAGTTATATCTTTCTCCACTTTCCCCTTTAGTTTTCCTTTTGTAAATGTATTCTCAACTCTCTATGTCTATATCTCTATGTATCATGTTTTTGTTTATTTGAATTCTAATTAGTCTTTCTGACTCTCTCTATCTCTCTCTTTACCCCTTTCCCTTATAACAGTTGTTTATTCATTTTATTTGTTCATTATCTTTATACTGTTCAAATAAAGTCCAGTCTTTTCCTAAGTCTTCTGTTCTGTTTCTCTGAATGCCTCTGGACAGTCTGTCCATCTCTTCCATCTCACCAAGTTTATTAATCCTGTGGTCAATAGTAGGAGTTTGTTCTAACTTCCAAATTTGTGCGTAAAGCAGCCTTGCTGCTGTCATCATGTATAACATGTTTCTCCCATGATGTCTAAGTCCACATCTTCTAATTTCTTGACTGTAGAGTCTGCTCTGATTTTCCAAGTATGGAACATATTGGACTATTTTGATGTCTTCATTATCTACTTTAAAATTGTATAGATAAGCTTCTCCATCTTCTGTGTCCAGTTATGTAGTCTATTTGATTTTTATATTGGGCATTGGGTGATGTCCATGTATGCAGTTACTTCTTGGATTGTTTGAAGAATGCAAATTCTGTCAGTCAGTTTTCTGCTTCATGTCTTCATCCTAGGCCAAATTTTCCCACAGCCTTTGATTCTGTTCCTTTTCCTGTTTTTGCATTCCAGTCATTATGATCAATAAGAAGTCCTGTTTTGGTGTATGATCAATTTTTTCCTAGTCTCCACCATAGAGACTTTAATGTCTTCTTTTTCTGCCTCTGTATTTAGAGGACTAACTTGAATTATGTTTATATCATGGGTTTCACCCAAAGTCTTAGTGAAGTGATGGTGAACCTTTTAGGAACTAAGTGCCCAAACTCAAAGGGCTTTGGGGCATAACTTTGGGATGGGGTGGGACTTTTGTCTTCCAGGGGTGGGACTTCCTTAGAGACACCTGTTTCTACTCTCCCCCTGCCCTCCTGTCTCTCTGAGTAACCTCCAAAATGGCTTCATGTGCCATAGGTGTGCCACCACAGTCTTAGTGACACAATTTGGTCAGACTTTGCATTATATCTTTTGACCGCTTTTGTTATATTATTATGCCATCCCATTCCTTCTTATATTTTCATTTCCTGAAAATTATTTCACTAACAATTATTAGAATCAAAATGTCCCATTCCTGTCCATTTTAGCTTATTTACCTCAAATACTACAATATTTATATGTTCCATTTCTTATTTTACTTACTGCAATGGGAAAAATCAATAGATTTGTCAGGTCCCAGCTATGTTATATTTGTTATTGTTTATTGGGGGAAATATGCATGCACATAGCTATTACTTAGTGACGTACATTTTAGTACATGCAACAATGTAATTCAATGTTTCCATGGCACATCTACTTCCTCTATATAATCTGCAAGATGAAAGTGCACCTGGTACCCTAAAATGTCTGATTGTCATACATGAGGGTTAATCATTTTTGTAGACTTTTTCTAAAGCTATGGAATTGATTACATAGGAGGAAATAAAATTCTTTTTATTTACTGCAATACTGTATAAGCCTTTAAATAGTTTAGTGGGATATATGAATACGCCCTTCAATATATTTTTTTAAAAAAATCTAATTGTAATACTTTAATCTCAGAAAAGTGCTATTACTATTAATGTGTTCAGTCCTACCTTTCATACTGAATGATGTACGTGTATACATTTTGCTGAAAGAATAGCTTTTTTATTATTAATAATTTAGAATAAAGAACAAATTCCATCTAATGTAGGTTAATTGCTTTCCTGGATACTGGGCAGTTGCAAACAGCAGAAGACTGGAAACTACATTACATACACTTTATTTACACAGTGTCTATTGCCCTATTGCGTCTATATTGTAATCCTAACCATGTGCCAAAATGAGAACCAAACAAGACACTATATTAAGTCATACAGTGTGCCTGCCCCATCCATGGGTTGCCATCCGTGGCTTTAAGTTTACACAGACAGCAAGCCCTGGATGTTATAACGGTGCATGCACAGCGCTGCACATGGGAGCACGCAGTCATTGAAACAAACAAGACTTGATGTCTTCCATTTTTTTGTCATATGCAGGAGGGTCCAGAACAGATCTCCCATGTATACAAAGGGCCCACTGCATTTACACTTGCATGTGATTTCAAATAGGAGTTGCACAGTGGCATAGGTGGAGAGTTATTGGTGTTAATAGATAGGGATCCCTGACAAATCTTTGAAGGTTCAGGGATTTCTATAGAAAATGAAAGAGGTTTGGTTGCATTCCATATGCAAAGTTATGGATAAGGAAAGAGTATCTGATTTCTGGATTTGTCTTGTGGAGAAGCTGGTGATGATTAAGATGAAATAAGAAGATTCGGACAAGCATTGGATGTTGTATTTGTTATTATTCTAGAGATATTAAACTAGAATAATAGAGTTGTCAAAACAAATAACAATTACAACTTGAAACATTGCCAGATCTCAATGAATACAATCTAACGGTAAAATAATAATTACAAAATATTATTTAGTTATTTATTTATATTCTGCCTTTCTCCCAAGTTCGGACCCAAGGTGGCTAATTTTATACACACACACACACACGAAAACAACACTTTAAAAAAATTAAAATAGTCCAATTAAAACAGTACACAGTTTAAAAAATTACAACATACCAAATTTAAAACATACAAGGTTAAAAAATAATCGAAACCAGCCCCCTATCTCCCGATAAAATCAGGCCTGCATGATTTTAAAAAGCTTGCTTGAATAAAAATGTCTTTGCTTGCCGGCAAAAGGCCAGGGTAGGAGCAGCCACTGAGAAGGCTCACTCTTGTGTCCTCACCAAACGAGCCTGGCATCCAATAATGCAGTAATACAAATACCTAGTATAGCTAAATTATAATGGGATGTATGCTATAGTGCAATGATTTCTAAGTGGCTATGGCTTTCTTCATAATGAGGTAGTGAACTAGGACACATTTCAGCTGGCGACTCATATGACTGAATGCTCCTCCATATGTAATCAATCAATCAATCAGTCTTTTCTGCATATAGAAAATAATAAAAGTGTCAAGGATAAAGTTTGGCAAGGGTTTCTTTTTTTATAGAGAATCATTTAATCACTTGAGCCCCCTACCCTATTGTATGAAATGGTACAACTCAGATACATGTACTATTTCAATCAAAACTAGGCTGTACATGGAGCAAGCTGGCCTACCAAACACAGCAGACTCTCTCACAAGTAATTACTAGAAAATATAAGTACTGCTACTTACTTATTTGGTTGTTTAATTAATTTTAGGAATTCTGACATTGTTCTGCAACAGAAAAAAGGGGGAGATATGTCTCCAACTGCTCTGTAGATGGTCTTTATTTTTAATTTTGAAACTTGCTTGCACTGGTTTCTCCCTTTTTCCTGTGGATTCAGTTGCATGTTATTTGTCTCTACCACTCTGCAACAAAATTTTCCAGGGCAGTTTCCAGAGTATATACTGTAATAACAATAAAACATGAAACAAGGATCAAGCATCAGTTTAAAAAGCAGCATTTGAAACAGTTGAAATTGTTTACAAAGCATTGTAAAGGAAACAATGTCTTTCTGCTTGTGAGGAAGCCTCACTTGACTCATTCATACACACAAACAGAAACACACATATACACACAGCCTTCCCTTTGTATCTGTGGGGTATCCATTCTGGACCCCCCCCCCCGATAACAAAAAATGCGGGACCTTAAGGCTTGTTGCTTTCTATGATGGCACAACATGCATACAGCCACTGATGTGTCTGCATGAATGCCCCTCCATTACAAACAATGAGGACTTGCCATCTGTGGAAACTGTGCAAATCTGTAGATGGCAATCCCCCAGATAAGAAGAGCACACTGTGTGTGTGTGCGTGTGGCACCCACACACATGCACACTTATACACACACACACAGCATTATACATAGCTGGATGTCATTAGCATCCTGCAAATGCCTCACTTCAGATTCCAAATGACCTTCTTGGGTGCTTCATGCAGATGTTAAATGGTATAGAGAAGAAGCCAGTGCCATAATAGCATAAATTGTAGAGGGCCAACAACAACCTCTGGAAATTGCCATGCAGATAGGAGCAGAATTACTGTAAGCTTTTACTCTCCATCCACAGAATTAATTCAGAAAGTTACCATAGTTGATGAGTACCAATGGTTGCTAAGGGGTCCAAGAGACTTAATGGAATCACATTCCTTGCCCATTTCCCAGCAGATCTTTAATTAGGCTCTGCCAAGAAGATTTTTTGCTAGACTCCGCCCTGAAACTGTACTGAAATGGATTTAGAGATAACCAGTCTCATCCAAAAGAACCCAGCCTGATAATGGGCCCTTTCTTTTCTTCAACTGTATTCACTAGCATCACTTGTGTTCTAACTATCTCCAATCTCATGTTATCATTCCAAACTCCCAGGAAAGTGAATGAGCTGATCAGGTTCTGCAGTGTGGGAAAGAGCACTTACAGACAATTATGCCAAAGCCTGGGTTATGTTAGTATCACCTAGAAAGTACCATAGTCTATAGACAGCAGTGCTCCACTAAAAGTTTGATCAAGGACTGACTTCAAATATGAAGACATCCACAATAAACAGGGAAATATGAGTGGCATGAACAGCTTCTTGTTTACCATTAGAATTTCTTACTGTTTGAAGATGTGTTCTATATGGCACTCATTGAAACCTTGCTTCTGGAATGAATTCCATTGCTTGGAACATGTGCAGCAAAATTTGGGTATACAGTTATCTCTCCCGATTTGCAGACTTGGAGTCCACGGTCTCACCCATTTGCGGATGGCAAGTAGGGAGGGACAAAATGGTGTGTGCACACAGGCTGCCATGAAACCAGTGGTGACTCCAATATTGGCGTTCTCTGGTTTTGAGGGGATGGGTGGGTCTGGAATGGATCCCTGCGAATCAGGAGGGATTACTGTATATTTGAATATAGGTATATATTTGATGCTGTGTAATGCCCCTCCCTCACCACTGAATAACCACAACCAGTCTTTGTAGATTAAAGTTACAGTTGTATGCACATTTTACCTTTGAGTAAATCCCAGTGACTTCAGGGAGACCTATTCTGTTCTGAATAAACATGCACATGTTGGAGTGACAAAAAGCTCGAGTGGGAGTCCCTGTGACTCCCACTCAAGCTTAATGTCAAGCACTTTTTGCTTTAAAAATTAATTGGTGGTTGAAAGATGGCTAAAATGTTGATAAGGACAAGGGCAAAAATAAACCTCTCAAACCTTAACCTTCAAAGACCCAGACAAAGAACAACATGAATAACATTTTCTTAGAATTTCCAAAGGAATCCTGTTATCTATGGTGATATCGTATATCCACAATACCTAGAAAAGCGCATAGATTTGTCACAGTTAATTTCTTAAGACACCTACTGCCTGATCTCCAAAGCATTTAAACAAAAGTAGGACTATTACTTCAGCAGGGAGTCATCTGAGAACTGTGTTTCTGTCAATTTGTTTTGACTTCCTGGTCCTGCTTAAGGAATAGACCAGACTAGACTGGCTGGATTGGGGCTGGGGTTGGGGGTTGGGGAGGGAGTGAAGATTATCAAGATAATGATGAATTCTAATTAGCCATGCCGAAGACAATTGCACAACTCAGTATAAGTGAATATTGAAAGCTCTAAATACCCTTCTTAGGCAAGAGTTTTAAGATATCAGAGCTAGCAAACAGTTTCGGGGTATATTTCTGACTATAAAAGGCTAAATAATTTCACATTTAATGCTTAAAAAGAAATACAGAGGCAAATTTGGGCTTCTTTATTTGATTTACACAGTAGATTGCAGCTAAAGTGATAATTTGGGGCTATTGTGAAATATCTCTTGAGTCTGATGGTTGAAGGGAAGAGGCTGGAAAATTCCACTGGTTTACCATTCTCCCAATCCACCATTGAAGACATGGTAATAGGAAGAGTAAGGGGATGGAACCATACTAGGTTTTCAAACTCATATGAACATGGTTTTCAGACATAAGAAAGTGGCAAGAAATAGGTTTCTCTGGCTCCATAACTCTGTTCCTATTCCACACAATGCTAAGAATCACTTTGGAAATGGGAGAGACAATCCTTCTTCCCATGGTATCTCCACAGATGTCTAAACTATCCTGTGCCAAAGATTTCAGATAAATTTTGCTTCATTGTAACACCACACCATCTAACTTGAGCAGAAATGAGGAATAGGCCCTTTAGGGTTGTGAATTCTTGATTCGTTAGGGCATTTATCAGGCTCTTTCCAGGTGTGTAGCTACTGAGACTTTTGAATTTTAATGTTGTAATGTCACTGGTTTTTAAAATTTGTAGCTCATTAACCAGCATCGATGCATTATTTATCCTTGTCATTGTATGGCTACAGCTGGCAGTGATTAGTTTTACTTAAACACGCCCATGTTGACTGGGCACTGCTGTGATACTTACGTAAACATGCACATGTTAAATGGACACTGCTGTGATAAATTTTTCTATGACCAACAATAATTTAAAAAGCAACAACCAGTAATGCAATGTTGGTTGCACAAGTTATTGTTGCCAGCTTTACAAGGTCACCTACCTATGTGTTGGGACAGATTAATCTGTCCAGTATCTATCATTTTTACATGCCTTTAGTCACAATTTGTGGGCAATTCTGGTCAATTTAAGTACACATGTGCATGCATACACAAACACACAAGGTGCATTTTCATCATACACAACTTTCACTTAATATACAAATTTGCATGCAAATGTCATCTACTTTTGTTTTGGATATTTTGCAGTTTTCACACTGAGAACTGCATTGCAAAACATTGTGAAGTGTGAAGCATAGCTATTTTCTGATCTACACTTTATTCCAGGAAGTGCAAATTAGGTTGGTTCACTTAAAAATGCAGCCCCCACTCTCCCCCATTTCTAGTTTGTACAATTTTTAAAGTTAGAACTATTTACATATGACCCTCATATTCGCAGGGGATATTTTCATGGATTTACCATGGATAAATCCATGTATAGATCCATGCAAAACCATGGATAATAGTGAACTCTATCACAGTGAATGACTTCCAGTGGAATTTGGCCACAGAGTCGTGTTGGAGGACCTAAAGATTTCTAGAGAGAACATATCTCTAGTAATCTCTAGGTCTTCCAGCACAACTTTATGGTCATCTTCTGGCAGAAGCATTCTATAGAAATGTATTGGAGGAGCTAGAAAATGTCTAGAGCGAACATACTTTTCCAGACATGGGTAAGTGACACCACAGGTACTATTTCCATGTATATGGAACTTCTACTGTATTTCTATTATACTGAATTCTACTGTACTATGAGTGGATACCTGAATATCTAGAGATAGCCAGTGACATGCACCATTTAATCCCAGAGGCCCAAGTGCTCACCTGAGATGCATGCCTCTAAGGGTGGCCTCCACAGAATTTCCTGGAAGTTATGGAGAACTAAGAAATCTTCATTTTGAAAGCCACATCCTGAGTCCTGTTTCTTAGTCAAGCCAGACATGTTGTGAACTGGCTTTTAAATACAGAAAGAGTATCATTATGCTTTTATAGAGCACTAACCAAAAGCAAGGTGCATTACAATCCTTTGAGGTTTTTTCTTTGTTGTCATAACAACACTGTATTGTAGTTTATAACTATTCTCACTTTACAGACAGGAAACCAGGAGGGTGACAGATGACAGCTTTCCCAAAATGTCCCAGCCAGCCCATGCCTGACAAGAATTTGAAATGCATGTCAAAGACAGGTGTGCAATGTTCTGTCCACTGAAATCTGTTTAGGAGAATTGGTGGCCACCAAAATGGAATATACGAATATCTGAGGAGCTATGCTGGATCAGATCAAAGGTCTATCTAGCCCAGCATTCTCTTTATATACTGGCCAACCAGACATTAATGGGGATCCCTCAAGGAGGTAATGAATGCAGTAGCACCCTCTTGTCCATGTTCTCTCATAACCGGCATTAGAGAAATTCTCCACAGGTGTGAAAGTTCCACCAGGGGAGCCAACTATGTAAGAGCACATGGCTGTAACTATGCCATTACCATGCAAACTCTCATTTTTGGGCAGTAGCGTAGTTGCAATCAAACCCCATCATACAGTTGAGATGGCATGATTAACATCACAAATTAAATATGTGGTGAGGCATTTCTGCAAAGCAACTTATTCATATACCTGGCTCTCACTGAAGTGGGTTTCTGGGCTTATTAGATTTTAAAGCACCCAGTGCTTTGAAAAGTAACATGGACAGAAGTGTGCTTCTGGAGTCCAAAAGTACCTTTTTTAAAGCTCTGTGTATAAACCACTTCTACAGATGGAGACTCCACAATTGAATGCTTCTTCTATGGACATGGCAGAGCTACTTTCCTCCTTTCACCTAGTTTGCTATGTAAATAAAGACGTAAGCAGGAATCTCTTGTGCCTCCTGATGGTAAAATATTCAGTCATGTGAGTGGCCACCTGCAGTTTGAAGTGGTTTACCTCCTCAGTGACAATGAGGTCTCTGTGGGGAACTGCTTTGCGCAAATGCCTTGCTGCACTGAGCTCTACTCACAGTGTTTCAAGCAACCACCCACCCAGCAGCAAATATAATTTGAATCAGGACACAGTTGCTATCAAAAATAACAGATCACTATTTCAGATTGGAAGCACACATTCTGTTGCCTTCTTTTCGTGCTGAAGCAATGCCTGAGGAACAGACAACAACGTCCCACTGCCTTTTCTCTTAGCAGTTCTTTACCAACAGCAATTCCTCTTTTGCAACTATATGTCCCCTTCATTCATACAGCAATGACTGCTGTGTCCCTTTATTCATTTACTCTGTCCCTAATATGCATTCACCCTTATAGTGCGCACATATTAGTCATCTACTCTACTCACCTTTCAATTCAACCTGCTTTCTTTTTTTAAAATTTCCCTTCTGTTTATATATAAGCAAACTGAAGGTTGAAATCAGTTAAAGGGACTTCACCTAACTGTAAATTATAATACAGACAAGCCCTTAGGGTTATGAACCTGAGTTTTTCACCTTCATTTTATTGTTTCTGCAAAACTGGTTGCAACTTTCCAGATCAGTCTGGTTTTACAGCTGGGAGCCACATTCACATCCTGCACATGGATGCTTCCCTTGTAAGTGTTTTTACAAAATAATTATGATGCCACTTACAGAGATGACATGAAGACATAGCTGCCTCTCACTCCTTGGATAACACAGTAAGATATGAACAATACTATTAATCTTGATTTACTATCCAGTGAATGTGTAAAGTGTCAGCCAGTTTTAAACTGGAATTACTTGCTGGAATCACATCCTAATTGCATATAAATTAAATATATGATGGCAAAGGATATGGGTATCATGATGTAAATATACTGTGACATGAAGCATCAACATCCACATGTGCCATGTGAAGAGGCATTTGTATGCATTTAGCATACAAAAGTACCTTCTTTAATCAATGGCATGCTAATGGTCAGTTCTTGTTTGATGCTGTCCTCAGAATTCTTTGCCAGAGCATTCTAGTCTACTTCCCTGGCACAGAATTCATATCTCATTAACCTTCAGATGCCAGTTTTGTTTTGTTTTGTTTTTTGCATGGAACTGCTGTAATATTGTAGCATATGATATTCACTCTAAATTAATCCTTAGCAGCACAATCTTATTTAACTCTACTCTGAAGTAAGTACAATGAGTTCAGCAAGGCTAAGCAGATTATCACATTGACAAATAGCCTGATTGTTCCCTAACAGGATGCAGCTGGGTGCGGGATGCAGGCAGGTATTATCACTTGTAATGTGCTGCCTATTCCACTGGGCAGCTGCATCCCAGCTGCATCTCAGGTCCCAGGCATGCTTCAGAGGCCACTTTTCAAAGACTGAAAGCTCCCAGCTTTGAAAAGTGACCTCCGAAGTGCACCTGGGATGCAGCCGCCCAGAGGAATTGGTGGCAAATTACAAATGATAATACCCGCCTGCATCCCGCACCTGGGCTACATCTTGTTAGGGAGCAGTCTGGTTATTTGTCCATGCGGTAATCTCTTTCCTCTTGGGTAAATTAATACTGGATTTAATTCTGCAATGCCAAAAATGTTAACTTCAGTGTGACATCATCAGACACAAGAAATGGAAATTTTTTTAAAATGTCTTTATAAGCCTATAAAGGAGATAACAGAATCCTAGCATTTCTTTAGTGATTATGATGTGTGAAGTATCTTAGCATGGCAGGGATCTGCTACAGTTTACACTTTCCAATTTATCTAATCCATCTTTCCTATAGTTCAGCCTCTGAAGTCCTGCATTGCTTCACTGGTCTCAAAGTGACTCGGTGTTGTGCTTGACAACATTGTCTTCAGATGCTTGAAAACATTTATAAGTTAATAGTTAATTGTCTGTAGTCTTCCCATTTAGATCACAATACTAATGATTTTTTTTAAACTAAAAAAGGAGAAGAGAATTTGGAAGGGAAATTCAACAAATAATCTGCAAGCCATATCAAAGCATTGACAAATCCAAGGGAAACTGCTGACTTCACTGTCCAGACTTCAAAGAGGAGTGGCACTGAAAAACAGAGAGCCAAACATGAACTTATCTCACTGAGGAGGCTTTTATATAACTGGTGAGACCAGTGATTGTGCCAATCAATATGCCACTCTTAATCAGAGCTATAATCTTATCCCTCCCTTTGTGATACTTTACAGTTCTTTGATTCACCTTTGTTAAAAGAAAGCTTCCATATCTATCCTCCCTTCACAAACAACTTTACAAGAGAGAATGTGTCAAGTCTAGTAACATTTCAGAGAACTGGCATGTAAATAAGAAAATTAATAGGAGAAACATAAATACAGAGCATTAGCCCTTTGTTCATAAAGTCTGGGTAGGAAAGCCCAGTGATTTTTATCACATCTTACTGATGTTCTGTTGAAATATGCCTTTGTGGATCTAAAATTCTCCTTGCATTCTCATGCATCTCCCCTCTCCCCCATGAACTTAGGGGAAAATCATATCCATTGTGAAGGTTCTTTCTAAACCACTTCACCAGGCAACTTGCATTTCTTTTACATGATAGACAAGATTCATAACCAGCAGGGTTTTTTTCTTTTGTTGTATATGTCGCTGGCTGTAGTAGGGATGAAACTGACTAATGATTGAATTCCACTGTAGATATACAAAACTAGCATCAGTGAGGAGATATTCCTTCCTTTGCCCTGGGAGGGGGAAAAAGAAGCCCCGAATATACAGAGGGGTTTACAACATTATGGATCCCAGAAGCAGCTCTAAATGGTATATCTGGTAGAACATTATGTGGTGAGGCTGGTTATACCTACTTTCATCTCTGTCCATTCAGACTGAAATCTATATATTTAAATCCCAATTCACATTAAACTTGGAAGCCAGTTGAAATTCTCCTCCATTATTTCCTGGAACTGGGGAATAAATTACATAGTCAAGGCCTGCTCTACCATTAGGCAAATGTCAGAAGGTTTCAGTGGCAATCCATAGTTGTTCTTCTTAAACACCTTGCTCCTTCCTCTTTCTTGGATGACAAAGGTGTGTGTGTCACATAGCCTGACCCATACTTCCTTAACTGGTCTGCTGCCCTGATTTGTGGTAAAAGACTGCCAGGCCAGTCTATTTATGTTAATAGAACAAAGGTGTGTGTGTGTGTGTGTGATGTCCATTTCCTCAGATAGGACAATGTTTTGGGCATGGTCTGCATATTGTACTTGATTACTGCCTGACCTCACAGTATGGAGCTGGATGTAATTTGGAGATGTAATTTAAACTGACCTTTGTATGGCAGACATTTTGTACAAAGTTGGGTTAGTAAGATAAACTAGATGTTGTATTTTTAGCATGATCTAATAAGATTTCAGCTTCATAGAAATACACAGAGAAGGGCATGCTTTTACCATTACAGTTATGGTATGAGCTGGAAGAAAGATAGCCTCTTATGCTTGCATGAACAGAAGATGATGAGCTAGTTTGCACAACCCACTTTGAACCTGTTGAGGCCCCTTTCCCACCAGAGTCTGGAATGAATCGTGTATATCTGAATTCTATGCATAAAATATGATTTTGCATGTCACTGCAAATGTCAGCTTCCTAATTTGACTTGAATGGTGACTTCCAAATTCACGTTTTTGATTTTGAATGGGGAATAATTTAGATTATCCATTTGTCTTGTTGATGTTTCTTTCAAGACATCTTGGCTTAAAAAAGGCATAGACATACAGAAAGATGCTAGCTGTGTATGTACTGCTCATGTGAAATGAGGCTGAAACATCATATTTGAGGGAGAAGAGAAAGACATCACAGCCTAAATCCCATTTTAGTCCTGACTAGAGTAGACCCACTGAATCCATTAGATTTATTTATGTGCTGACTCACAATTCAACAACTGATTTTATGGAGTTTATTCTAACTGGGAATAACCAAAAGGATGCTAGCCCATATATGATAACCAATGCTCATGCATGACAAAAATTCAGAAGATTTGAGATCAAAGTGTTTGATAATTAGTTCCAGTAGGTCTCAGCAATGATTAAAATATATTAATTTCACTGAATTCAAATATGTTGTTTACATTGCATGGTTATATTTCTAATGTTGACTTCACTTTGATGATTAAATTGTTGTGTAATTGTATAGCTCATGTAGTGGGATAAATATTTTAAATGATTTTTGTAAATAAAGATTTTTAATTGCTAAAATCCTGCATCATTAAGGTAACTGTGACAATGGAGCTCTGTAGTTGTAGTTATGTCTGATGATGCAACCTCCCATAAAATTGTCTTTGCAGCCAGGCATCAATCTAACCAAAGCATTTCCAAGATGCTGGGGATTGGGGTTCTGGGAAATGTTTGCAGTGCGTTCCCATCTCCAGGGTGAGAACAGTCATCTGGAGAAATCCCTCTGGATTTATTTATTTATTTATTTATTTCATTTATATGCCACCTTTCTCCCTGAAGGGGCCCAAGGCAGTTCACAGATTTAAAAAGCGTTACAATAAAATTTAAAATAGTTGAAATCATCCAAAAACAATATAAAATTACATTAAAAATATAATGGAAGTTAAAAGGCAATACATGCTCAGTATAAAAACTAATGTGGTGTGCTTATATTTTAAACATTTGCTTAAATAAAAATGTCTTTGTCTGCCATTGAAAAGCAAGCAGGGAGGGGGCCAGTCTAGCCTCCTGTGTAATGGAGTTCCATGGGTTGGGAGCAGCTTCTGAGAAGGCTCACTTGTATCTTCACCAAGCAAGCCTGGGATGGTGGTGGGACCAAGAGAAAGCCCTCCCCTGATTATCTTAGTGTTCTTGAAGGTTCTGCCACAGCATCTTGTTCCAAAATGCCATGTGACCAGGGAGTGCTGGAGAAGTCATTTCCCTGTGCCACATTATCTAGCATCTTGGAAATGCTTTGGCTGAAATGCTTCTAGATGCAAAGGTAAGTTTTTGGGTTCAGGTTTGATCATTAACAACTGTAAACATATTACAGTAGTTACTAGAAGGTTAGTTTTATAGTCTCATAACTGCTGGACAGTATTCTAGACATTAATAACAAATAATTTTAATATACCATAGGGAAAAATCATTTTATTTTGCTGTTATTTTGGATTGCTGCATCAGAATGCATGAAAACAAAACAGGACATCACTGTGCTCTTAAAAGCACATTATGCAGCCCATAAGTGGATTTACTATTCAGCTTTACACAGTAGCATGTAGAGGCACTGGATGCTGTGTCCAACTGTTGTTGAAGTCAGAGACAAATATTAGCTGCTATTAAAAGTGCCATATTGACTGACAGAGGGCCAAGGAGCAAGAAATCTGCCAAAACATGAGAAATAATAATTTTAAAAAACTTCTCAAACAAAACAGGCTGGCAATTCATAAAAATGTAATATGGTTCTTTTGTGTTCCTTTTTTCCTAACCATCAAAAAAAGTCTGCACATGCCCCATCTCAGCAGTACTCACTGCTTCACCTTACAGCATTAGAGCAGCTGAGATTCCTCACTGAAGAGATGCTGCACAGTCAAGCTAGTCTCACCTAAATGGAGCTGCTTCATATGACTCACCCTTAGGCATCATATGTTAGGCGGAATCCCCAGGGTTGGTGGAGTCATAATTAGCATTATGCAAATATCCTACACATTCAGGGTTCTGCTAGTGAATTACTGTCTGGTATGCAGCATGGTGAATGGGTGGAAATGAGGCAGAGATAAATTGCTGGACTAGTGGAATGGTTGATGAAGTCAGTAATGGTTTCATTATGAAATCGCTTTTGTTTTCGGCATATTGTTTATGCTGTCAGTTTTGTTTTGCTAATGAAAGAGGACACTTTATGCTTCATTATTGCTGTTGTTAAAACAATGATATGAACCATTAGTGTCTCATTTACCAAAATTCCAATCAGTTGCTTATGCAAATATATGAAGAACATCATGCCATAGTGTTGGCATGACCTAATATTTCCTATTCTAATTCACATTCTGTATATTCTAACATCTAACTGAAATGTTACTATTAAAAAAGAAAGAAAGATCCGCATTACCTAAATTGGTGGTGGGCGCCCAGCTTTTATTTAGTAAGAAATGTTACTGACAAAGCTGTGTGGATTTCCTCCCCACTGGTATATGCAACATGCAAATACAAAAGTTTGACATTTAGTGCAATGTTCAAAATAAAATAAATAATATTTGGCATTCTGAAGCTCTGTCATAAAGCTAGTTGAAGTGTACTGGTAAAAGTTAGAAGCCAATTCTGGATAATGAACGCTATACTGCTTCACATGAGACATGAAATGGGTAGCATGACTAACATCTGAACTGCAGCTGAATCAACAGTCAAGAAGTGAAAGGCTGAGTCTCTAATTATCATTCCATTAAGAGATCCACATGCGCTAAAATTGCTGTGGTTCTCCAGGATGGCTGCCAAAGGAAAGGGAGGATAATTGTAAAACTTCTCTGGCAGGTATTTTGGAGGAGTGAGGTGGCAACTTCTCCTCCCAGCAGGTATAATATTTGGCCTAGGTAATTAGTACATACAGTAGCTGGATTAGTTTAAAAGTTTGGTTCATAGAAATGCCTAGCATTTCTTCCTTCATGTGATCATGCAGTCTAGTATGGACTAGGATTTTGAAGCAGATGATTTTTCAAACAAGCCACAATTCCTTTAGTGCATTCTGAGATCTTACTGTGAAAAAACTGTTAGGAGTAACTTCAGGTCTCAAAGTGACTCACAGCTAGCTTGACAAACTACTGTTCTCTGTCCTTTACCATGCCAGGGATGTGATGATCTGCCTATATACTCTAAAGTCGCCACAGGCTTACAAGATCCCCTGATGGGAAATGTCTATCCCACACAAACAGTTGTCAGTACTGTCCCTCATCCCAAAGCAAAGATTTCACAATACAATTAGCATCTTGTTTGCTTGTTTGTTTTGGAAAAAAAAAGCATAATTACTAGCCTTGTACAACCATTTCTTTTGGTTATGCTAACTTTCTAGTGTATCTTCTGTCCTCTGTGGGTCTCTTAAAAACCTACTGTGAAAATGAGATATATCACTTCCACCTAAATATTTCCACAGTATGTTCATCAGTGGGAAAACCAGCTGTAAAAGGTCAGGGTACTCTACACTAGAGAAAGAAAATAAAAATCTAATCTACACTGCAGATAGAATACAGTTTGATCCCACTTTAACTGCCATGGCTCAATACTATAGAATTGAGATTTGTAGTTTTGTGAGATATTTAGCCTTCTCTGTCAAAGAGCTCTGGTGCCACAACAAATTCCAGGATTCCGTATCACTGAGCCATGGTAGTTAAAGTGATGTTAAATTGCAGTATTTCTGTAGTGCAGATTAGACAGATGTATGGTCTGCCTTTGTAGCAATTGTGACTGATGTCTTCCTTGTTAGTGAAACAGTGAATTCACTCCAGGGGTCATTCCAAACTTCAATGGAATGGAGCTATTCAAAATATGTGGGAGCCACTTGCTGTTTCTGCCATATAGCAAAATAACCCTTGCATTATAATACATGTTGCCTACTTACCACCTTCCTCTTTCTGGTCTTACATGCCCTCACCTTCATTGTGTCACATTCATCCAGCATTCTGCTGCCAAAATTATTTGTATTTCTCATTGCTCTGACTATGTGACCCCTTAAAGCCCTTTCTCGACTTTCTCTGCTCTTTCAGTTTTGGAGTACATTCTTTTCCTTCAGGGATAGTTTGCCCCCTGTATTTCTTTGTGCTTATATTTCCACACCTCCTTTCCATAACCCTCACTCATTCAGTTCTACCAGCTTCAGTTGTAAAAGGAACTCCTATTCCCTGGTAAAAACATTGTTGATTTTCTTTTGCTATTGGTTATATCTGTATTTGCCTCCCAGAATGCCTTCTCTGTCTAGTTTATCACATTAAAAAAACCCAACTTGCCCCTCCCGTTTTACAGTAACTTATGGGATGCAGCTGGGAATTATTGCATGGAAAATGCCGCCGATGCTGCCACCCGACTGCATCCTGGCTAAATCCTGGCTCCTAGCCACTCTTAGTCTGCTGCTTTTCAAAAATGGGAAGTTCCTAATTTTGCAAATCAGCCAGCTGAGCATGGCTGGGAGCCAGGATTTAGGTAGGATGCAGTCAGGCAGCGACATTGGTGGCAATGGTGGCAATGGTGGCATTTTCCGCATGATAATTCCCGGCTGCATCCTGTAATCGACTGTAAAACGGAAGGGGTAAGTCGCTTAAAAAAAAAGAGAGATAAACTCCTACTTATTCATCTTTGCATTCCCAGGCTCACACAGTATATATACACCCAATTTTTCCAGGCAAAGCATTCTCTGAAGATGCCAGCCACAGATGCTGGCGAAACGTCAGAAAGAAACTCTGCTAGAACATGGCCACATAGCCCGAAAAACCCACAAAAATCTATCTTTGGATCCTTTCCAGTCCTAAATTTATATATCACTGGTGGGCAAAGTATGACCTTCTAGATAAGCCTTAGGGCAGGGAACTGTCCAATTAAAAAGATTGTATGTACAGCGCTGTGTAAATTTACAGTGCTTTATAAATAAAGGATAATAATAATAATCATCATCATCATCATCATCATCATCATCATCATCATCATCATCATCATAGATGTTATACTGCATTTCCCAGAGTTCCTCACCATTGGCTAGCCTGACTAGAAATTCTGGAAGTTGCAGTCCAAAAACTTGTGAAGGATTGGATTTTGCCCATATTTTCTTAACTGTAACTAGGCCAAAGCTCTTGTAAATAAAACAATCACTTATTTATACCAATGCCTCATTTATTGTTTCCTTGTGTCTATTTTACATTACAAATCACCTAGTATAGTAGGGACTAGTCACATATCTTTCTTTGATAAAACATTCACTATATAGATACATATATATGCATATTTATATTTGTTATTTATTTTCAAGTCAACTCTTGCTTGTGATACTCCTCATATAGGGTTTCCTGGCAAGATTTATTCAGAGGAGGTTTGCCTTTGCCTTCCTCACAGGCTACGAGGTTGTGAATTGTCATGGTCACCCAGTGCGTTTCCATGGCTGAGTGGGGATTCAGACCCTGGTCTCTTCAGAGTCATATTCCAGCACTCAAATCACTGTCACAAGTTGGCTCCCACATATATACATACATACAGAGGGGCATCACCTGGGAGATGCAGGAAGTTCAGATCACATTCAGGAAATGTGTGTGTGGGGGGTGACACCCGGTCAGGCCCTTCTCCCACTGCAGAATGGTGTGTGGTGCTCCTGCTGGCGCCTGCCCCTTCTTCTCCATTGCTATGGCTATCTCAGCAGAGTGTTCGTGTGTATTTGTTAGAGAGAGAGAGAGAGAGAGAGAGAAGATTTGGGAGACAATTAAAGTAGAACATTTCCTAACCTTCCCAGATTGAAGTATATGTAGTGGTAGCCTCCTGTGAGTTTCGCCACCATTTTGGTCTTCAATTTGAGTCTCCACGTGTTACACAGAAGGGAAAGCTGTCTTATTTTCCTCTTACAAAACAGTTGAAGCTATTCCATTACATGGAATAAAGTAACTGCTATTCATCATCTTGTTGCTGAAAAGCCAGAGAGAGAGAGCCGTGCCCTTTGTTATTTGAATATATTGAGACGGGTAAGGAACAAATCCACTCTCATGGCAAAACTGTGGGTGATGCATTCTATTAAAGAGTCTCTCTTATGGCTTGAAAGTGATCAGAATTAAGACTACTTGAAAAAAGTATTCCCTTGGTTGTGGAGAAATATATTTTAAGAAGCGCTTTTACTCTGTTCTTCTAATCATTCACTGATTAAATACTTCAGTCCAAAAGCTATGAGTCTTTCCTTAGGCAGAGTGTTTCAAAATGTCTGCCAGACTGCTCATGACTCTCTAGCTTCCTCGTAGTCTTCCAACTTGCCTTGGGGTGTAAAAACCTCTCAGTCTTTGAACTATTCTTTTGTTCCTACTGCTGAAAAGAATTGGCCATACATTCTTATTCCTAACTGCTTTGAAATAAAAAGAAGCCCTGTTTCATTGGAGCCATTATGAATCAAAGAGGACTGGAGGGATACAGGCACTCATATACAGTTCCCATTCAAGCTCAGTATTAAGTTGGCTCATGTATATCTGGGTGCCAACCAATGTCATACAGTATTTTTGTAATGGCATCAATGGTCACATCTGAAATGTAGGGAAGAATTTGCAGGATTATTCATGGTACAATTGGAGCAAATGTTCCAGGATCATTAGTGGTCTGGGCCTCCATGCCTGGAGAAATGTTCTTGGAGGGAGCTGTATAGCTCTTCCACTTTCCTCCTGAATGGTTGTTACTGCTTCCTAGTCACCTCCACTCCATTCCCTAGATGCACAGTGAGTGAAGGAGCAGATGGTATATCAGGGTCACACATTCTAAGGAGATTATCATACATCTATTTTCATCCTATCTGGGCATAGGCTAGGCTTGAATGGGTGAAAAAGGATCTTATTGCATGCCTTTTTGCCCAACTCAGCTGCATTGCGTATCCGATCCAGATCCCTGGCATACTTTCGAAGGATGGGAAAGTATTGAAGGTTCGAAAAATATGCCAGGAGTCTGGATCAGGTATGTGATGCGGCAGAGTTGGGCAAAAAGGTGTGTGATAAGATCCATTTTAACCCATTCAAGCCCATGCCCAGCCTGTGCCCAAATCAGGCGAAAATAGATGTTCAATAATTGCCTAAGATATGCCAACTAAGAAAAAGACAAGGATGGATAACCAGAATAGTCAACTTCCTCAGGTCTTAGAGTGACTCTAACCAATGAGAAAGGAATGGCTTTGGTCTCAGGTCAGGCCTCTTGCCACCCATCAGTGCCACAAAGCCTAATCTGTTGCAGCAAAACTTACACATGTGCATAAAGATGTGTGTGTTGGGGACTGTTTATGAAACTGCTCCAGGACTTGGCCACCTTCATCTCAGATTGTCTCTCACATCTCTCCTTCAACTCCCCTTTGCTCTGAGCAGATTTTTAAAAACATCATAATACATATGGAAAGCCAGTGTGATGTGTTTGACCATTGGACTAGGAATGTGGGAGACCAAGATTTGAATAACTGGTCAGCCATGGAAACCCAGTGGGTGAGTCTGGGCAAGACATAGCATGCTAGACTTGGAAGAAGGCAATGGCAAACCTAAGACAGGGTATAAGTAATAGTTGGCACATAACAACAATAGGAAGATTTCCAGGTGGCCAGTAAATTTAAGTAAAACTTGGACGGTGACTCAAAGGTGTTGTTGTTCTGTGCCTTCAAGTCATTTCTGATTTATTGTGACCCTAAGGTGACCTATCATGGAATTTTCTTGGAAAGATTTATTAAGAAGAGGTTTGCCATTGCCTTCCTCTATGGCTGAGAGCATGTGATTTACCCAAGGTAACCCAGTGGGTTCTATGGCTGAGCTGGGAATCGAACCCTGGTCTCCAGAGTTGTAGTTAAACCACGGTTCCATGCTGGGGGTCATGCCAGTATGAGATATAGTTAGTAGGTAGTAAGTAGTAAATGAAGGGAGACAAGTCTCTGTCAATTTGTGTTGAGTATACTGTGTGAAGATCAGGGAGCTGGAACAGAACTAGGTGCACAGAGATACTTTTCAACTTTTCAATTTTATTGCTTTTCAGTTTTATTGCTTCATTTTAAAAGCAAACTCAATTGTGAATTTAAGTTGGAGAAGTTAATATTATTCTTTTAAAAATCTTAAGAGTTCAAGTAAAGACACAATAATTTTAAAAAGCACACACACATTGGTAGTCCCCCACTTCCTAAAATGTAGGCATGCAATTATATTCAAAAGACTAACTTGCTGACTCCTTTGATTTAACATTTTATATTGCTCTTTTCAAAGCTACTGCTGGGCATTCACTAATATTCTACTACTGCTCTAGGATCACCTAATGGTAACAGTGAGACACAACCTCTAAATCTGATACTGTTTGAATAATGCCGCTGCTATATGCTAATTCTATAAATTTATAGTCCATCTATTATATAGTCAAAGTAGTTAAAATACTCAGTAATATATAAAACAGTGCAACAAATCAGGCTATAAGAGTCTCAAAGAAAAATCGTGGTGAACTGTACATAAAAAGATTTGTCATATTTCTTTTGGTCAAGGGAAATGGAATAATTCCGTGGAGTGAAACAACATTTCCAGGAAAGCATGCATAGAGGCAGACAACTCTTACAAGATTCCTACCTCAAATAATTTAGAGCAGGAATAAGAAAAATGTGGTTCCCAAGCCCTAGTGGTCTGGTTTGCCCAAGAAATATATAGAGATGTGATATGGTATGGTATGATATGATACTGCAGTTTACAGCTGAAATTTGGTGACAAACCACTAAATGCACACTAGTTAATGGGTAAAATTATTATGTTGACCCTAATCAGTGAGATAACCAATATAAAGTGCAATAATCAATAATGCCAGTCTGTTGAGCCCCTTAGACTCACATCCACAGAAATATTTATAAGATGCTAGGGCAACTGAAAAAAAGGGCCAGCACTGGGAGTGGTCAGTGGTGGTCCACACCAAAAATCAGCTGGAAATGACCAGAGGTATATTTCAGTTTGCACCTCCTGATCTTTGGGGAATTGTTGTCTCCTTTCTGCAGGTTAGGAAATGAAGATAGGAATCTGGGGATGTTGAAGACAAACCACCAAATCTGGAGCTATTTTAAAGGTGTTTTTCCCAACCCCAGAAAAATTAGTAGAAGAGGTCTTGGGAACCACAAATGGCCCATGGCCTCAACCCAGTGATCACAAACTTAACTAAACCCTGGTCTCAGTGAGGTAAGATGCCAGTATCTGAGTTAGATCTACTAATTTATGCAGCTATTTGGACAAAATAATAAATAATAAATCAATTCTAAAGGACTGGTGCACATTGAACAGCAACAGTGATGAGAACAACCAACTGTCTGGGATAAGACCTCTGCTTAGTCCTGTTCCTTCCTGGTTTGGTAGTTATCTATACCCCTACTCAGATACTACATACATGAATGGATTCAGCCAGGATTCAAGGTACTCAGACAGGCAATTACAACCTCTGCCCCACAGCAATGAGCTAATGTACTAATACTTGGGTTGGGTGGATTACTAGACCCCTGAAGCATCAGAAAAATGCTCCTTTACCTTTAGGAGGATGAGTCTGTGTACCTGTGAGTCTTTGTAGAGATTGATTTGCCTGCTCAGTTCTGCAAAGACAAGATGAGAGATTGACTATGTAGGAAGGGAATGCAACTGCTAGTTATAACTAATGAGGAAGGAAGAAGTGAGCTGAGTGGAAGAAGCCTGAGCCTTGGTAGGATGTCAGACCCTATTTGTCTGAGTAGACCAACTTTCGGTCCTGTCTATTAAAAATGTATTGTCCTTTTAATTCCACAGCTCCCCATCTTATAAACCCTGCTTTGTATTAATTAATAATTGTTTATGTTCATTTTACACTACACGTTTGAAGTTCCTTATTATTAAAGCAAAGAAGAATTGTTGCTTGGAATATTAGTATGCAGAACTTTAAATCCACTGATGGAATTCCCTGATAATGTACTGATATAGGATGTTATCAAGCCAACTTCAGAGAATTCAAAGTTACTTTGTATGCACAAAGGAAATACAGGATCAAGATAGTCAACTTAATTTTTTTCATGGTAATATCTGAATTACTTACACATAAAATTAAAATATACAGATTGGTGGGGTCCATTATGTACGAGTAGGTTCACAGCATGGTGTAATTCATAACATACAGCAGTTCAAGTATATTCAGGATCATAAAAGGAATGGAAATTCATTAAGCAGATAATATTAATTTTGTTGGTAGTGTAACATAAAGCTCTCCAGTTTTCCAGTGTTCTTCAAAATGTACTCCAAGGAAACAGTAGGCATATCCCACTCCCATACATGGTTCTGGCTTTTTCCTTTGCAAATCACATTCTTGTTTAATATAAGTAGAGGTAACCTATCTGTCTCCCTTTGTGGTAACATGTGCAGGTTGTTTACCTCTAACTAGATATCAACTAGATATCATGCTAGATATGTGAATGTGAACTCTCACTTATCTTTTGCGAGGATGTGAATTCTCCCTTGCCTCCATCTCGCAGGTGAATAAGAAATCCATCCAATGCACAACTGTTCACATGCACAAAACTATGATAGCTACTTATTGTGTGGACTTTTAAAAATTAGAAGCATTAGAAGGGTTGAATGGTCACCTACCTGTTTCTATGTGTGAGTTTCTGTGCCTGCATAATATTGAGAGTTTTGGTGGGAGCTGTATTGTAGTGCTCATGTGTAAAGGATGCCGTTCCTGTTATTTTTCTCAATTTCCACCTAGTATGTGAGTGGGAATAAGACTAAGACATGTGGATGTGC